>NC_143050.1:25960000-26260000 GCF_057628025.1 Oncorhynchus mykiss | reverse complement strand
AATACCTGCACAGAGACCCCAGAAAACATCCGGAAACCAGTCATCCAGAGGAGAGGACACCGAATGTGTTTTAAAGGCATTGTCAGTTTTGTTTTTCAAATTCGTTTTGGACTACTGACTGTCCAAACATCTGTCCTTGAGCTGTTATGGTCTATTAATGTTCTGTATTATGTCATGTTTCATGTTTTGAGAGGACCCTAGGAAGAGTAGTTGCTACTTTCGCAACAGGTAATGGGGATCCTAATCAAATACCAAATGCCAAACAGCAAGTTACAAGTGACCAAATCGGATTTGTGTGTGTTCAGACAGCAGTCATTTGCTGACATGGCTAAGCTAGTTGTCATAGTAACGATGAGTGTGTGCACAGTGGTATAGGCTTATCGGTGAACCACTTGAGGGCAAATAAATCAGATTTGACCATTCAGACACGAGTCACATGGCCAAGAATCAGATTTGTATCAGACTTCAAACCACCTAGGTGATTTGAAATGTGGCTTGAAATATCAGATTCCATAACCTACAACAGTCACAATGACAGGGGCAAGTCAACAGATGAGAAGTTCTTTCCCAGAGCAGAGATGGTCAGGTCCAAATTCCTCCACAGCTTCTATTTGCTCGACCAGATACAGGAGAAGCAGAGAGGAATGCCCAAATACTGCAACTATTATGTTTTAGGTCAAATCAGCTTCCTGGTCTGAATGAGCCTGACCTCAGACAAGGAGAACTACACCAGTCTAATGGGGAAGAACACACACCAGCTGGTGTGCTTTAAGATCTCGCCCAGAGGGGCAGCACCATCACCATGGACCGCCGTCGCCAGGGACGACTGGATTCTAGAGAATGTTATCCTCCTCGCAATCTCCAAAATACAACAGCCACAAGACAACTTTGTTTGCCCGTCGTAAAGGACCATTCACCAAAACTGATATAGCTAGCTAACCACCTCCTTTTGCACGTGGGAAAAAAATTGTGTACAGAGACTTGCAAGCTACGCTAGCTAGCTAGCTGGGATTTTCTACAAGGAATCTGCCTCCCAAAAAAAACTTCTCCATGGCCTGTCTCCCCCTGTCTGGCACAGGTACCCCCGCCACACTCTCCCCTCTCTCCCGAGATTTCACTGGCCTCCAGCACACATGCATTTACACACACAAGCAGACTTTTTAGGTAGGCTAATTAACTTGTGAAGCTTATTATGTGAGCTTACTCAGAAACACTTTAATTAACTGGTATAGGCCTACTATTTATTTATTTATTGTATTACTGTGGATGAAATATGCATGTACACCATGGCCCATCTACTGTTGCTAGCCTCAATTCTGACTTGTGTTCTGATATTTGTTTCACTGATTTCTGCTCTTGTAAAAGCCTGGGTTTTCGGCACATTAACACTAGAAGCTTATTACCTAAAATTGAAAGTGTGGGTTCACAGCTCCAATCCAGATGTGTTGGTCATTGCTGAGACGTGGTTAAGAAAGAATGTTTTTAACACTGCTGTTAACCTTTCTGGTTATAACCTTTTTTTCTGGCAAGACAGATATTCCAAAGGTGGTGGAGTGGCAATCTTTACCAAGGAACACCTTCAGTGCTCGGTTGTCTCCGCCAAGTCTGTCCCCAAACAATTTGATTTGCTGGTTTTA
The DNA here is from genome assembly GCF_057628025.1 of Oncorhynchus mykiss. Classification (NCBI taxonomy): domain Eukaryota; kingdom Metazoa; phylum Chordata; class Actinopteri; order Salmoniformes; family Salmonidae; genus Oncorhynchus; species Oncorhynchus mykiss. The sequence continues at coordinate 26,258,363 of NC_143050.1, read as the reverse complement.
AGCATTAAACTTTCAAATGACTCTTTGTTGACTGTTGCACCAGCCTGTACCCTACCTGCCCTCTCTCCTGGCCCCTTACACTAACTCTGAATTTGTCCTGTAGGTGACCTAAACTGGGACATGATTACACGACCTGACCAAGTCCTAAAGCAATGGGACTCCCTAAATCTTTCTCAGATTATTACCAACCTCACAAGGTATGACTCCAAAACCCAGAAAAGGCTACTCTCCTTGATGTTATCCTCACAAATAATCTGGTGTTTTCTGTAATGACCTTAGTGATCACTGTTTTACAGCCTGTGTTCGTAATGGCTGCTCAGTGAAACGACCTGTCCAGATATGTCATAGATGCTTGCTAAAAAACTTTCATGAACAAGCCTTCCTTCATGACCTGGCCTCTGTACATTTGGAAAGAATCAGCTTGATCCCATCTGTCGGAGATGCTTGGACCTTCTTTTTTAATATTTTCAGTGGTGTTGTTAACAAACACGCCCCCATAAAGAAAATTGAGAATTAAAAACAGGTTCAGCCCCTTGTTCCACCGTGATCTGGCAGAGTTACTCCAACTCAATGATTTCATTTGGCGAAAGGCTCGGCACACGCATACTCAGGCTGACTGGCTCTCGTTCAGGCAAATGAGAAATAAGTGCACTCAGGCTATCCGGAAGGCCAAAGTTAGTTATTTTCAGGAGCAGAATTATCTCTCTGTGGGTCTAACCCCAAGAAGTTCGGGAAAATTGTTAAAAACCTGTAGAATAATCCCTCCTCACAGATGCCCATGTCCCTTAATGGTGCTGATGTGATTGTTACTGACAAGGAGCACATCACTGAGCTCTTTAATCACCACTTCATTAAGTCAGGATTCCTATTTGACTCAGCCATGCCTCTATCATTTCCTCATCTCCCACCCATCCCTTCTAATGTGACTAGCCCCAATGCCCCTCCCTCTTTTTCCCCTGGCCCGCTACAAAGTTTATCCCTGCAGGCAGTCACTGAGTCTGAGGTGCTAAAGGAGCTCCTTAAACTTGACCCCCAAAAAAACATCTGGGTCAGATGGTTTAGATCCTTTCCTCTATAAGGTTGCAGCCCCTATCATCACCAAGCCTATCTCTGACCTTTTAACCTGTCTCTCCTCTCTGGGGAGGTTCCCATTGTTTGGAAGGCAGCCATGGTGCATCTATTATTTAAAGCTGACCCTAACTGTTATAGGCCAATTTCTATTTTGCCCAGTTTATAAAAAGTGTTGGAAAAACGTGTTCATAATCAACTGACTGGCTTTCTTGAAGTCTATAGAATTCCCTCTGGTATGCACTCTGGTTTCCGCTCAGGTTATGGATGTGTCACTGCAACCTTAAAGGTCCTCATGATGTCACCATTGCCCTTGATTCTAAGTAATGTTGTGCTGCTATTTTTATTGACTTGGCCAAAGCTTTTGATACGGTAGACCATTCCATTCTTATGGTCTGGCTAAGGAGTATTGTCTCTGAGGGGTCTTTGGCCTGGTTTGCTAACTACATCTCTCAAAGAGTGCAGTGTATAAAGTCCGAACATCTGCTGTCTTAGCCACTGCCTGTCACCAAGGGAGAACCCCAACGCTCGATCCTAGGCACCACGCTCCCAATTTACAACAACAACTTAGCTCAGGCAGTAGGAAACTCTCTCATCCATCTGTATGTAGATGATACGGTCTTATACTCAGCTGGCTCCTCCCCAGAGTTTGTGTTAAACGCTCTACAACAAAGCTTTCTTAGTGTCAAACAAGCTTTCTCTGCCCTTAACCTTGTTCTGAACACCTCCAAAACAAAGGTAATGTGGTTTGGTAAGAAGAATGCCCCTCTCCCCACAGTTGTGATTACTACCTCTGAGGGTTTAGAGCTTGAGGTAGTCACCTCATACAAGTACTTAGGAGTATGGCTAGACAGTACACTGTCCTTCTCTCAGCACATATCAAAGCTGCAGGCTCAGGTTAAATCTAAACTTGGTTTCCTCTATCGTAATCACTCCTCTTTCACCCAAGCTGCCAAATTAACCCTGATTCAGATGACCATCCTACCCATGCTAGATTACAGAGACTTAATTTATAGATTGGCAGGTAAGGGTGCTCTTGAGCAGCTAGATGTTCTTTACCATTTGGCCATCAGATTTGCCACCAATGCTCCTTATAGGACACATCACTGCCCTCTAAACTCCACTGTAAACTGGTCATCTCTGTATACCAGTCACAAGACCCACTGGTTGATGATTATTTATAAAACCCTCTTAGGCCTTACTCCCCCCCCCCCCTATCTGAGATACCTACTGCAGCCCTCATCCTCCACATACAACACCCGTTCTGCCAGTCACATTCTGTTAAAGGATCCCAAAGCAAATGCATCCCTGGGTTGCTACTCTTTTCAGTTCGCTGCAGCAAGTGACTGGAACGAGGTGCAAAAAATACTCAAATTACTTTTTTATCTCCATATCTTCATTCAAAGACTCAATCATGGACACTTACTGACAGTTGTGGCTGCTTCGTGTGATGCATTGCATTACCTTCTGTGCCCAAAAATGTTTGTACCATCGTTTGTGCTCCTACCATATTGTGCTGCTGACATATTGAGTTTCTACCATGTTGTTGTCATGTGGTGTTGCTACCACGCTGTGTTGTCATGTGTTGCTGCCATGCTATGTTGTTGTCTTAGGTCTGTCTTTATGTAGTGTTGTGGTGTCTCTCTTGTCGTCAGGTGTGTTTTGTCCTATATACAGTTGAAATCAGAAGTTTACATACACTTAGGTTGGAGTCATTAAAACTTGTTTTTCAACGGCTCCACAAATTTCTTGTTAACAAACAATAGTTTTCGCAAGTTGGTTAGGACATCTACTTTGTGCATGACACAAGTCATTTTTCCAACAATTGTTTACAGACAGATTATTTCACTAATAATTCACTGTATCACAATTCAAGTGGGTAAGAAGTTTACATACACTAAGTTGACTATGGATTTAAACAGCTTGCAAAATTCCATAAAATGATGTCATGGCTTTAGAAGCTGCTGATAGGTAAATTGATATAATTTGAGTCAATTGGAGTTGTCCCTGTGGATGTATTTCCAACACCGCAGGAAAACATTTTTAGACCTCTGCAAGTCTGGTTCATCCTTGTGAGCAATTTCCAAACGCCTGAAGGTACCACGTTCATCTGTACACACAATAGTACGCAAGTATAAACACCATGGGACCACACAGCCGTCATACCTCTTAGGAAGGAGAAGCATTCTGTCTCCTAGAGATGAAGGTACTTTGGTGCGAAAAGTGCAAATCAATCCCAGAACAACAGCAAAGGACCTTGTGAAGATGCTGGAGGAAACAGGTACAAACGTATCTATATCCACAGTAAAACTAGTCCTAAGTCAACATAACCTGAAAGGCCGCTCAGCAAGGAAGAAGCCACTGCTCCAAAACCGCCATAAAAAGACAGCGGTTTGCAACTGCACATGGGGACAAAGATCGTACTCTTTGGAGAAATGTCCTCTGGTCTGATGAAACAAAAATATAACTTTTTGGCCATAATGACCATCATTATGAATGGAGGAAAAAGGGGGAGGTGTCACGCCCTGACCTTAGAGAGCCGTTTTATTTCTTTATTTGGTTAGGTCAGGGTGTGATTTGGGTGGGCATTCTATGTTGTCTATTTCTTTGTTTTTGGCCGAGTATGGTTCCCAATCAGAGTCCGCTGTCTATCGTTGTCTCTGATTGGGGATCATACTTAGGCAGCCCTTTTTCCCACTTTCTGTTGTGGGATCTTGTCTTTGTTTGTTCCATGGGTTGCACTCCTAAGCTTTTTGTTCGTTGAGTTGTTTATTGTTTTCTTTGGTGGAACATTTTAATAAAGAAAATGTACGCCTACCACGCTGCACCTTGGTCTCATTCGAACGACGGACGTTACAGGAGGCTTGCAGGCTGAAGAACACCATCCCAACCGTGAAGCACGGGGGTGGCTGCATCTTGTTGTGGGGGTGCTTTGCTGCAGGAGAGACTGGTGCACTGAACAAAAAAGATGGCATCATGAGGAAGGACACTTATGTGGATATACTGAAGCAACATCTCAAGACATCAATCAGGAAGTTAAAGCTTGGTCGCAAATGGGTCTTTCAAATGGACAATGACCCCAAGTGCACTTCCAAAGTTGTGGCAAAATGGCTTAAGGACTACAAAGTCAAGGTATTGGAGTGGCCATCACAAAGCCCTGACCTCAATCCCGTAGAACATTTGTGGGCAGAACTGAAAAAGCGTGTGCGACCAAGGAGGCCTACAAACCTGACTCAGTTACACCAGCTCTGTCAGGAGGAATGGGCCAAAATTCACCCAACTTATTGTGGGAAGCTTGTGGAAGGCTACCCGAAAAGTTTGACCCAAGTTAAACAATTTAAAGGCAATGCTACCAAATATTGAGTGTATGTAAACTTCTGACCCACTGGGAATGTGATGAAAGAAATAAAAGCTGAAATATATCATTCTCTCTACTATTATTCTGACATTTCACATTCTTAAAATAAATTGGTGATCCTAACTGACCTAAAACAGGGATTTTTTACTAGCATTAAATGTCAGGAATTGTGAAAAACTAGTATAAATGTATTTGGCTAAGGTGTATGTAAACTTCCAACTTCAATCCTATTTTTTTTTTTATCCCAGCCTCATTGTAAATAAGAATTTGCTCTTAACCTCACTTGCCTAGTTAAATAAAGGATAAATAAATAGGCTTTTCAGACTGCAGGAAAAATAACAGATTCGAATCGGATATGCAAATAAATAGGATTTCTGCCTAAGAGCTTTGCACACCTGGAATGTACAATACTTGCCCATTATTAAAAAATGATTCAAGCTCTGTCAAGTTGGTTGTTGATCATTGCTAGATGATTTTCATATTCTTGCCATAGATGCCAATTTAAGTCAAAACTGTAACAGAGCCACTCAGGAACATTCAATGTCATCTTGGTAAGCAACTTCAGTGTATATTTGGCCTTATTTTTTTAGATAATTATCCTGCTGAAATGTCAATTTGTCTCCCAGTGTCTGATGGAAAGCAAATTTCCTCTAGAATTTACCCTGTGCTTGGCTCTATTCCATTTCTTTTATCCTAAAAAACTCCCAAGTCCTTGCAGATGACTAGCATACACAGAACATGATGCAGCCACCACCATGCTTGAAAATATGAAGAGTGCTACTCAGTGATGTGTTGTTTTGGATTTGCCCCAAATATAAAGTTAATAGCTTTGCCACATTTTTTGCAGTATTACTTCAGTGCCTTATTGCAAGCAGGATGCATGTTTTGGAATATTTATAATACGTACAGGCTTCCTTCTTTTCACTCTGTGAATTAGGTTAGTATTGTGTAATAACTACAATGTTGTTGATCCATCCGCAGTTTTCTCCTATCACAGCAAATAAACTCTGTAACTGTTTTAAAGTCACCAAGCCTCTCCGGCAACTGAGTTAGGAAGGACGCCTGTATCTTTGTAGTGACTGGGTGTTTTGATACACCATCTAAAGTGTAATTAATAACTTCACCATGCTCAAAGGGATATTCAATGTCTGGTTTTGTTCTACCAATAGGTGCCCTTCTTTGCGAGGCATTGGAAAACCTCCCTGGTTCAGTATCTGAGATGGCGATTGAGATGAAATCAAGGCAGCCCGAGTAGTTGTTCTGAAAAGCTCTATATATATAGAGAGACAGACACTGAGAGTGGAATGCCTCCAGAAGCCGATGTTGCCATCCCCCGAAACAGTGGTTGCATCGTTAGTGCTAAAATCCCAGACAGTCCTTCATGGGAACTGACTTCTCCAGCCCTCACTCACTCAGTGCTGTGTATACAGCTCTGGAACGTGCAGCAGCAAGACAGACCGTGCAGCAAGAAAGAGGCAGACAGAAAGAGAGGAGCAGAGAGGAAAAGAGAAAAGGAGAGGAGATGGAGAGAGAAACAGAGAGGCAGAGAGAAACAAAGAAAGGTGTGTGTATTCTAATAATTACTTTAATTGTGTTAATAATAACTATTTGTATACCACTTTTCAATACATGTTACAAAGTGCTTCACATCATAAAATCCTAAAATGAAACGTAGTGCGATGTACAGTAAGGGAGCACTGGGCTGGGATGCCTCCCTCCCTCCAGCGAGGGCCCCCCTGCTAGGCGATAGGATCAACAGGCCTCCAGCAGTCAGTCAGGTCTTTCCCCTTATTTACCCTCCAACACTACCCCCTCTAAATGAGCCTGCTGAATGAGCCCCTATTAGTGGGAAGCCCACTCAGCCTAGCCAACACTGCAATCCACAAATAATGACTTTCCTGAGAGAGACAAGCAAGGCAGGGGGAAAAAATGTGGAAGAAAGTGATTGCATTTCTTGAGATTATGAGATCCCCCGCCAACCATGTGGCTAAATGTTGGCTGAACAATAGAAAGAGACGAGACACAGAAAGACAGAAAGAGAGAGACTCCTCCACAGTCCGCAACTCAGTCAATGGGAACCAGATCATCAGCAAACACAACAGGAAGCCTTTGGGGAGCACATGCATGCAGACCCATAGACAAACATGGGAAATTATCTCTAATGCTGGGGAGGCTGGGGGGAGACCACAGCTCTGCCTCACATTCCTAGAAAACCCCCCAGTCAGGCCGGCTTTGCTTGACTGCATGGCTGCACATTTGAAAAATAGACAAACCGATTACGGCCCTGTGTTTATGTTTCAAAGAGTAATGCAATCCAGTCTCAACTGGGTAAACAGGGGGGGTGGTCAAATTTTGGTTTGGAGGAGGGTAGGAGAGGTAAGACCTAAAGGGTCTACTACAGAACAGGATCAATGAGTTAGCCAGCTTTGATAATAAATTACTTTTGGCTGATTTAAGAATGCAAAACGTATGTGTTTTTAGTTGTTGTGTCAATTAGACCATGCCCATTTCAAGCTTACAGTGCTTTCAGAAAGTATTCAGATCCCTTGACCTTTTCCGCATTTTGTTAGGTTAATTAAAATGTTGTTTTTCCTCATCAATCTACACACAATACCACATAATGACAAAGCAAAAACAGGTTTTTAGACATTTTTGCTAATTTATGTATATATTTAAAAATGAAACATTACATTTACATAAATATTCAGAGCCTTTACTCAGTACTTTGTTGAAGCACCTTTGGCAGCGATTACAGCATCGAGTCTTCTTGGGTATGATGCTACAAACTTGGCACATCTGTATTTGGGGAGTTTCTCCCATTCTTCTCTGCAGATCCTCTCAAGCTCTGTCAGGTTGGATGGGGAGCGTTGCTGCACAGCTATTTTCAGGTCTCTCCAGAGATGTCCGATCGGGTTAAATTCCGGGTTCTTGTCCCAAAGCCATTACCACATTGTCTTGGCTTTGTGCTTAGGGTCGTTGGCCTGTTGGAAGGTGAAACTTTGCCCCAGTCTGAGTTACTGAGAGCTCTGGAGCAGGTTTTCATTAAGGATCTCTCTGTACTTTGCTCTGTTCACCTTTGCCTCAATCCTGACTAGTCTCCCAGTTCCTGCCGCTAAAAAACATCATGATGCTGCTACCACCATGCTTCACCTTAGGGATGGTGCCAGGTTTCCTCCAAACGTGACGTTTGGCATTCAGGCCAAAGAGTTCCATCTTGGTTTCATCAGACCAGAGAATTGTGTTTCTCATGGTCTGAGAGTCTTTAGGTGCATTTTGGCAAATTTCAAGCGGGTTTTCGTGCCTTTTGCTGAAGAGTGGCTTCTGTCTGGCCACTCTACCAAAAAGGCCTGATTGTTGGAGTGCTGCAGAGATGGTTGTCCTTCTGGAAGGTTCGACCATCTCCACAGAAGAACTAAAGCTCTGTCAGAGTGACCATCGGGTACTTGGTCAACTCCCTGACCAAGGCCCTTCTCCCCTGACTGCTCACTTTGGCCGGGCGGCCAGCTCTAGGAAGAGTCCTGGTGGTTCTACACTTCTTACATTTAAGAATGATGGAGGCCACTGTGTTCTTGGGGACCTTCAAAGCTGCAGACATTTTTTAGTACCCTTCCCCAGATCTGTGCCTTGAAACAATCCTGTCTCGGAGCTCTATGCCCAATTAATTTGACCTCATGGCTTGGTTTTTGCATTCACTGTCAACTTTGGGACCTTATATAGACAGGTGTGTGCCTTTCCAAATCATGTCCAACCAATTGAATTTACCACAGGTGGACTCCAATCAAGTTGTAGAAACATTTCAAGGATGATCAATGGAAACAGGACGCACCAGAGCTCAATTTTGTGTCTTAGAGAAAAGGGTCTGAATACTTATGTAAATAAGGTATTTCATTTTTATATACATTTTAAAAAATGTATAAAAAATAGTTTTTGCTTAGTCATTATGGGGTATTGTGTGTAGATTGCTGATGATTTTTTTCTCTAATCCATTTTAGTACAACGTAATAAACGTAATAAAATAAAATGTAGAAAAAGTGTCTGTATACTTTCTGAAGGCACTGCTTCTTTACCCCCAAAATAAGTTATTTCTGAATATTTAGGCAAGTTAGCAGGCTAACTCATTGAGTCTGCTTTGCAGTATATCCTTCGGGGGCAGGATGAAAAAACAAAAACAGAACAGCCTGTTATGGATACATAGTAAGTGTTAATATGTCAAGCACGTTCAGTATAAAACAAAATACGTGACACACACAGACATGTACACAGACACACACACACAACAGGAAAATCCCTCCATGACATGGCCTGGCACAATTCTGCACGCAGCTGAAACGCAGGGAGAAACTACTGTCCAATCCTGTTAGTTGATCCATGGTAAGGCAGTGGAGGATAGGATGATACACTATCCCGTATTGATTAACAGTAGATTATGCTTTTCCCAGAAAACTGATGGATCCATATAAGTAGTGGCCAGTGCTACCGGGGTGGGGGTAGGGAAGAAGCGCTTCAAGAAAAAGGGGTTGGACAGGGAGGCCCCTTAAGGGGGTTGGATTGCAGGCAAACATCATGCCTGAGAAGATGTATTTTTTTTATGTAATAGCTGGAATGGTGGAGCACTTTACTCTATTGCCTTCATGATAAAGCATTAACTTATACAGTTGAAGTTGGAAGTTTACATACACCTTAGCCAACTACATTTAAACTCCGTTTTTCACAATTTCTGACATTTAATCCTAGTAAACAAAATCCCTGTTTTAGGTCAGTTAGGATCACCACTTTATTTTAAGATTGTGAAATGTCAGAATAATAGTAGAGAGAATAAATGATTTCAGCTTTTATTTCTTTCATCACATTTCCAGTGGGTCAGACATTTACATACACTCAATTAGTATTTGGTAGCATTGCCTTTAAATTGTTTAACTTGGGTCAAATGTTTCGGGTAGCCTTCCACAAGCTTACCACAATAAGTTGGGTGCATTTTGACCCATTCCTCCTGACAGAGCTGGTGTAACTGAGTCAGGTTTGTAGGCCTCCTTGGTCGCACACGCTTTTTCAGTTCTGCCCACATATTTTCTATAGGATTGAGGTCAGGGCTTTGTGATGGCCACTCCAATACCTTGACTTTGTTGTCCTTAAGCCATTTTGCCACAACTTTGGAAGTGTACTTGGGGTCATTGTCCATTTGGAAGACCCATTTGTGTCCAAGCTTTAACTTCCTAACTGATGTCTTGAGATGTTGCTTCAATATATCCACATAAGTGTCCTTCCTCATGAAGCCATCTTTTTTGTTTAGTGCACCAGTCTCTCCTGCAGCAAAGCAGCCCCACAACATGATGCTGCCACCCCCATGCTTCACGGTTTGGATGGTGTTCTTAGGCCTGCAAGCCTCTCCCTTTTTCCTCCCAAAATAACGACCAGAGGACATTTCTCCAAAAAGTATGATCTTTGTCCCCATGTGTAGCTGCAAACCATAGTCTGGCTTTTTATGGCGGTTTTGGAGCAGTGGATTCTTCCTTGCTGAGAGACCTTTCAGGTTATGTCGATATAGGAATTGTTTTACTGTGGATATAGATACTTTTGTACCTGTTTCCTCCAGCATCAACACAAGGTCCTTTGCTGTTGTTCTGTGATTGATTTGCACTTTTCACACCAAAGTACCTTCATCTCTAGGATACAGAATGCTTCTCCTTCCTGAGCAGTATGACGGCTGCGTGGTCCCATGGTGTTTATACTTGCGTACTATTGTTTGTACAGATGAACGTGTTACCTTCAGGCATTTGTAAATTGCTCCCAAAGATGAACCAGACTTGTGGAGGTCTACAATTTTTTTCTGAGGTTTTGGCTTATTTCTTTTGATTTTCCCATGATGTCAAGCAAAGAGGCACTGAGTTTGAAGGTTGGCCTTGAAATACATCCACAGGTTCACCTCCAATTGACAAAAATTATGTCAATTAGCCTATCAGAAGCTTCTAACTAAAGCCATGACATCATTTTCTGGAATTTTCCAAGCTGTTTAAAGGCACAGTCAACTTAGTGAATGTAAACTTCTGACCCACTGGAATTGTTGTAAGAATTACTTGTGTCATGCAAAAAGTAGATGTCCTAACCGACTTGCCAAAACTACAGTTTGTTAAAAAGACATTTGTGGAGTGGTTGAAAAACAACTTTTAATGATTCCAACCTAAGTGTATGTAAACTTCCGACTTCAACTGTAGATTTAGAAGATAATTTTTTTCCCTCTTAAAGGGCAATTCCGCCACTTTTCAACCTCATATTCATAATCTCCAGCACTAAACCTGTGTCTACATATGTGAAAACAGAGTGGTTCTATGATCTGTGTTTAAAAAAAGAAAGAAACAACAGTGATTTTTTAAAACATGCAACGAGTTTCTAGCTCAAGGGACGGTATTCTTGTCACCGCGAATCTCATAGTGTTTGAAAATCATAGTTTTTAAAATGTTTTAACTTTTGATGGTATCATCGGGTATAACTTTTTTTACTTCATATACAGTGCCTTGCGAAAGTATTCGGCCCCCTTGAACTTTGCGACCTTTTGCCACATTTCAGTCTTCAAACATAAAGATATAAAACTGTATTTTTTTGTGAAGAATCAACAACAAGTGGGACACAATCATGAAGTGGAACGACATTTATTGGATATTTCACTTTTTTAACAAATCAAAAACTGAAATATTGGGCGTGCAAAATTATTCAGCCCCTTTACTTTCAGTGCAGCAAACTCTCTCCAGAACTTCAGTGAGGATATCTGAATGATCCAATGTTGACCTAAATGACTAATGATGATAAATACAATCCACCTGTGTGTAATCAAGTCTCCGTATAAATGCACCTGCACTGTGATAGTCTCAGAGGTCCGTTAAAAGCGCAGAGAGCATCATGAAAAACAAGGAACACACCAGGCAGGTCCGAGATACTGTTGTGAAGAAGTTTAAAGCCGGATTTGGATACAAAAAGATTTCCCAAGCTTTAAACATCCCAAGGAGCACTGTGCAAGCGATAATATTGAAATGGAAGGAGTATCAGACCACTGCAAATCTACCAAGACCTGGCCGTCCCTCTAAACTTTCAGCTCATACAAGGAGAAGACTGATCAGAGATGCAGCCAAGAGGCCCATGATCACTCTGGATGAACTGCAGAGATCTACAGCTGAGGTGGGAGACTCTGTCCATAGGACAACAATCAGTCGTATATTGCACAAATCTGGCCTTTATGGAGAGTGGCAAGAAGAAAGCCATTTCTTAAAGATATCCATAAAAAGTGTTGTTTAAAGTTTGCCACAAGCCACCTGGGAGACACACCAAACATGTGGAAGAAGGTGCTCTGGTCAGATGAAACCAAAATTGAACTTTTTGGCAACAATGCAAAACGTTATGTTTGGCGTAAAAGCAACACAGCTGAACACACCATCCCCACTGTCAAACATGGTGGTGGCAGCATCATGGTTTGGGCCTGCTTTTCTTCAGCAGGGACAGGGAAGATGGTTAAAATTGATGGGAAGATGGATGGAGCCAAATACAGGACCATTCTGGAAGAAAACCTGATGGAGTCTGCAAAAGACCTGAGACTGGGACGGAGATTTGTCTTCCAACAAGACAATGATCCAAAACATAAAGCAAAATCTACAATGGAATGGTTCAAAAATAAACATATCCAGGTGTTAGAATGGCCAAGTCAAAGTCCAGACCTGAATCCAATCGAGAATCTGTGGAAAGAACTGAAAACTGCTGTTCACAAATGCTCTCCATCCAACCTCACTGAGCTCGAGCTGTTTTGCAAGGAGGAATGGGAAAGAATTTCAGTCTCTCGATGTGCAAAACTGATAGAGACATACCCCAAGCGACTTACAGCTGTAATCGCAGCAAAAGGTGGCGCTACAAAGTATTAACTTTAGGGAGATGAATAATTTTGCACGCCCAATTTTTCAGTTTTTGATTTGTTAAAAAAGTTTGAAATATCCAATAAATGTCGTTCCACTTCATAATTGTGTCCCACTTGTTGTTGATTCTTCACAAAAAAATACAGTTTTATATCTTTATGTTTGAAGCCTGAAATGTTGCAAAAGGTCGCAAAGTTCAAGGGGGCCGAATACTTTCGCAAGGCACTGTATATATATATTTTTGAAATTCAATTCTGCACACTCCTTTCCACTCCTCTCCACCAGTGTGACATAGCAGTGTCCGCTCTGTCCTGCCCACGCCACCAAACCCTCTGATATCACACTAGCCAGTAGACAATGTAGCACCTGGTTTGGCTCACTATGCAGAAAGCCATCACTTACAAGAAGAGCAGGGGATCACAGTGACCTCCTAGCAAATTAATCTGTTTGGCTAATCTACACCGGCCACATTACTGTCCATCTCCTCTGGCTAATTTGTGAAAACACTGGCCAGTTGGCCTGCACTATTGATTTATTGGAGGATCCGGGGTGGTGAGAGTCAGCGAGGAGCAGAATAGCAGGATAGCGGTGACAGCAGTGCAATGTGGTGTGGGTGGCAAGGACCCCTCTCCATCCTGTTAACAAAGGATAGAACATCTAGATCTCCAGTTTCTAGGAGTTCCATCAAACGGAGGACTTCCAGGAACTAAGGGACATTGGGGCCAATTGTATGGTGGTTCACAGAAGGGTTGATGGAGGCTGGGGTGGCGGCTGGGTCACTAAGGAACCCTAACCCACATTGAGTTTCAAGAGAGTCAACCTGGTCTCAGGATGCTCTAAGCTAATTTGATCCAGGCTTAATGGCAACTTGAATGGCTCTGTGTTGTGTGTTTCCAGCCTCTTCGTGTTCAAATAAATCAATTTGGTAAAAAGCGGTGGCTTCACACTTTTTTCCCCCCGGTGAAAAATTTGAGCAAGGGGTGGCCAGGTCTGTTGTCATAACCTTTCTTAGAGAGGCTTAGAGCTTACTGGATAAACCTGCAGCCTTGATGCACTTGGGGGTAAACCGTTTCCAGGGGGGCATTTTTGAAGAGGAGATCCAAACAGTTTCCATTAGATTACACCGTCACCACCCACATCCCATCACCACCCCAACTCCAGAAAGCACACAAAAAGTTGAGAGGCCGCCATTTAGGAAAACAGAAAAGACGTGTGTGTGTGTGTGGGGGGGGAGGTTGGATGGTGAGAGTGTGGTGGGTGCGGAGATTGGGGGGGGGGGGGGGGGTTGATTACTCAGCAAGATACACAGTGTTCTGAGTCATTAGCCTCACAGCCAATTTGTTCAATAGCTCTGCCATAATTCAATCAGGGCCATGCAGGACTCAGGCCTGCTGGCAACCTCCACTGGCATGAGTTTATTTATTTATCCATTGAGGTATTGGGCTCCATCACTGAAACAGGGCCAGGGGAGGGTCCTTCTAGGGGGAGAGTAGCTAACTGCGTATAGTTACTCTCCAAATACAGTAAGTAGGTATAGTCTCAGTGTGGGGTAGGATCTGAAACATACATTCATAACAGGCCTGACTCAACACTTCCCCAAAGAGGTGGTGAGAGGTCTCTCTGTCATTATCTGACTGGGAGATAAACATCATACATAACATGTCATGTAAACCAGCTTCAAAGATCATCTTGTTTTTCTCACGTTTTCTTCGTCAAATCCTTAAACTAGCCCTGTCGTAATCGTAGCATTGAAGACAGAGTCGGAGAGTGACTTTTACTTTCTCTCAAAATGTTTTCCTGGTACCATGTTGTTGAAGTGAGGAGGGGGGGCAGTGAATTTTGTTGTTTTGCCCCATTGTTCCGGTATGGCAGTTTTTCGAGGAAGCAGACAGACGGATAATTCCAGATAGTAACACAATACCTGTCTACTTTTGTAATGGGCAGATCGAAATGGGAGGAACATGACAAGCCTTGTCATAGGCAGACAGCAGGGGAAGCAGCAGCGGAGGCAAGACGGCAGCTTGGCATTGAGAGCCGCAGGTAGTTTTGCATGGCTGGAGATACAAACACACAGGCACACAAGGGCAACATCCTTTCCTTTTTGCTTCACAATAAACAACCATGATTTCCCCATGTTTATTTATTGTAGCATCTCAGTGAAAGCTTTTTGCGTGGCCGTCTTTTTCCAGGTGGGGGAGAGGGGTAGTCACAAGGCACAGTTTCAATCGGTTTACTGCCTTTATCATGTAGTAGAGATGTATGGCCAGGCCGTTGTGTCTGCTATGCTAATAGAGGCAGGAGTCTTTCAGAGAGCTGACCAAGAGCAGCACTAGCTTGTCCCTATAGGGTCGATGCATCAATACCAAGCTAATAATCCCGCTACCTCGGAGGGCCGACCCTCGCCAGTGACCCACCGCAGTCTGCCCCCCCCCCCTTCCCCAGAAGACTAGAAGGAGGAGAAAAATAGGACATTTTGCTCTTCCTCACGTTTATGTATCGACTGAGCCCACTAGGGGCCGTCTGCTATTGATTGTGCCTCTTTTCTTCGTGGCTGATACAGGCGCTTGGTATGGGTGGCACGTATGGGCTGGGGTCTTTGTTGTTGTGCATGTGTGTGTGTTGCCAGTGCTGTTACTGCTGTGCTGCATGCTGTAATTTTAGTCAGGCAGGGTAATTAGATGCTTGACTGTTCTGGTCCCAGTGGAGGTGGTGGGGAACGGGTAGTGGTGTGTGTGCGCGCGTTAGTGTGTGTGTGTGTGTGTGTGTGTGTGTGCATGCATTTGTGTGTGTCTACGTAAGTGAGGGGACAAGGGACATCCGTTATCAGCCAGAGCCAATGCAATCCAGTTAACAGGTGAGTCATAAACATAATCATACACACATACAGTACCAGTCAAACTTTTGGACACACCTAGTCATTCATGGGTTTTTCTTTATTTTTTTTTACTATTTTCTACATTGTTGAATAATAGTAAAGACATCAAAACTATGAAATAAAACAACTGGACAATGACCCAAAACACCTGCAGGCTAAGGACTATTTGACCAAGAAGGAGAGTAATGGAGTGCTGCATCAGATGACATGGCCTCCACAATCACCCGAACTCAACCCGAATGAGATGGTTTGGGATGAGTTGGGCTGCAGAGTGAAGGAAAATCAGCCAAAAAGTGCTCAGCATATGTGGGAACTCCTTCAAGACTGTTGGAAAAGCATTCCAGCTGAAACTGGTTGAGAGAATGCTAAGAGTTTGCAAAGCTGTCATCAAGGGAAAGGGTGGCTACTCTGAAGAATCTAAAATATATTTTGATTTGTTTAACACCTTTTTTGGTTACTACATGATTCCATATGTGTTATTTAATAGTTTCAATGTCTTCACTATTATTCTACAATGTAAAAATAAAGAAAAAACCTTGAATGAGTAGGTGTAATATAACTTTTGACTTGTACTGGACACACACACACACACACACACACACACACACACACACACACACACACACACAAGTGCAGTGGACCTCCTAATTGCATCTCCCTTTCCTCAGATTGAGCCCAGCTGAGGGAAGATGGTGTAAACTAAATGTGAAGCGGAGCCAGACCCACAGCTAAATCACCTTAGGGATGAGATTCCAAACATGACTAGCTTCCAGTATCTAATAATCAAAGGTTCCTCTCAAGGGGGAAACATCACCCAAAACAGCAACAGAGTCATGACAAGACAATACAGTTGAATCTACAGAAATTATACACAATCAAATGCATGCCCGCACGCACAAACACAACTCTCTGCATTTATCCCCACAAGATGAGAACCATGATGTCACCCTTTTCTATTCTCCACACCACAGTGTATTTTAAATAGTGAAAGTTAACCCACTTACTCCACCTAGGGGGGAGTTTGGTAACTACATCTACCAGGGTTGGGCTCAAATTGAATTGAAGGCAGTCAATTCAGGAAATTATTTGAATTTAAAATTCAGAAAGGTTAAAACTCTTAAAATAAATAGCTTCTGCTTTTCAGTTTATTGAGAAGTGATTGAAAATAAATTCCCCTTTTTGATTATTGAATAGTAATTTTTGTTTACTTCCTGATTCGACTGCCTTTAATTCAAAGCCCAACCCTGATATTACAGCCAAGCACGATTGTGTCAACTTCGCTGTGGTAAAACAAAAATATCCTTATACTGTATATTTTATATTCTCAAAGCAGCCAAATTACAAATGGATGTGTGAATAAATGACAAACTATACAAATATGTTTCCTGTTCTTGAATTTCCTGTACGGTTATAGCAATGGAACTTTCGGTTGAACCCTTTGACCAGATGGCACATCTATTTTTATCATCTTATTTCCTACTGAAATATAATTTTATTCTATAAAATTGCTGTAATTCATATTTACACTCAGTAAACTGTACTGTTGGCTTGACACTTCCACATATCTCTCCATTCCCTCTCTGCCTTTCCCCCCATTTCACCTCTTTGATAATGTCATTCTGGACATGGCTGTCTCCCCAATCCCCCCATCGTCACCTATCCTTCACCTACCATCCGTCTCTCTCCCTTTCTCCTCCCCCCTTTCCCCTCACCTCTGTGGTGACGTACAGTACCAGTTTAAAGCCTTGATGACAGCTTTGTACACTCTTGGCATTCTCTCAACCACATTCATGAGGTTGGCACCTGGAACGCATTTCAATTAACATGTGTTCCTTGTTAAAAGTTCATTTGTGGAATTTCTTTCCTTAATGCGTTTGAGCATTAAGAAAAACCCTTGAATGAGTAGGTGTGTACAAACTTTTGACTGGTACTTTAGTTATTTATCAAACAGAGGAGAGCTCCCCATCGCCCCCTCTCTACCAGCCACCTTTCCTTCATCTATCTCCACTGCTTCCTTCCTTCTCAACATCCCTCTCCACTGCTCCACTCCTTCATTCTCTCTCTCTCTCTCTCTCTCTAGTGCCTTCCTCCTTCCTTATCTTCATCCCTCTCTACCGCCCCCCTACTTCCTTCTCTCCATTCCTCTTCACTGCACCCCTCCTTCCTTCCCTCCCTCCCTCTCCACTGCCCCCTACTTCCTTCACTCATCCCTCTCCACTGCCTTCCTCCTTCCTTCTCTCCATCCCTCTCCACTGCCCTCCTACTTCCTTCTCTCCGCTGCCCTCCTCCTTCCTTCTCTCCATCCCTCTCCACTGCCCTCCTACTTCCTTCTCTCCGCTGCCCTCCTCCTTCCTTCTCTTCATCCCTCTCCACTGCCCTCCTCCTTCCTTCTCTCCATCCCTCTCCACTGCCCTCCTCCATCCTTCTCTCCACTGCCCTCCCCCTTCCTTCTCTCCCTCCTTCTCCACTGCCTTCCTCCTTCCTTCTCTCCACTGCCCTCCTACTTCCT
The DNA here is from genome assembly GCF_057628025.1 of Oncorhynchus mykiss. NCBI lineage: Eukaryota > Metazoa > Chordata > Actinopteri > Salmoniformes > Salmonidae > Oncorhynchus > Oncorhynchus mykiss. Next base: position 26,240,658 of record NC_143050.1, on the reverse strand, counting down.
TCTCTCCATCCCTCTCCACTGCCCCCTACTTCCTACTCTTCATCCCTCTCTACCGCCCCCCCATACTTCCTTCTCTCCATCCCTCTCCACTGCCCTCCTACTTCCTTCTCTCCCTCCCTCTCCACTGCCCTCCTACTTCCCTCTCTCCATCCCTCTCCACTGCCCTCCTCCTTCCTTCTCTCCCTCCCTATCCACTGCCCACTACTTCCTTCTCTCATCCCTATCCACTGCCTTCTCTCCATCCCTCTCCACAGCCCCCCTACTTCCTTCTCTCCCATCCCCTCCACAGCCCCCCTACTTCCTTCTCTCCCATCCCCTCCTACTTCCTTCTCTCCCATCCCCTCCACCGCCCCCCTACTTCCTTCTCTCACATCCCCTCCTACTTCCTTCTCTCCCATCCCCTCCACCGCCCCATCTACTTCCTTCTCTCCCATCCTCTCCTACTTCCTTCTCTCCCATCCCCTCCACTGCCCCTCTACTTCCTTCTCTCCATCCCTCTCCACTGCCCCCCTACTTCCTTCTCTCCCATCCCCTCCACCGCCTCTCTACTTCCTTCTCTCCATCCCTCTCCACTGCCTCTCTACTTCCTTCTCTCCCATCCCCTCCTACTTCCTTCTCTCCATCCCTCTCCACTGCTTCTCTACTTCCTTCTCTCCATCCCTCTCCACTGCCTCTCTACTTCCTTCTCTCCCATCCCCTCCACCACCCCCCTACTTCCTTCTCTCCCATCCCCTCCTACTTCCTTCTCTCCCATCCCCTCCACTGCCTCTCTACTTCCTTCTCTCCATCCCTCTCCACCGCCTCTCTACTTCCTTCTCTCCATCCCTCTCCACTGCCCCCCACTTCCTTCTCTCCATCCCTTTCCACCGCCTCTCTACTTCCTTCTCTCCATCCCTCTCCACTGCCTCTCTACTTCCTTCTCTCCATCCCTCTCCACTGCCCCCCTACTTCCTTCTCTCCATCCCTCTCCACTGCCCCCCTACTTCTTTCTCTCCATCCCTCTCCACTGCCTCTCTACTTCCTTCTCTCCCATCCCCTCCACCGCCCCCCTACTTCCTTCTCTCCCATCCCCTCCACCGCCCCTCTACTTCCTTCTCTCCCATCCCCTCCTACTTCCTTCTCTCATCCCTCTCCACCGCCCCCCTACTTCCTTCTCTCCATCCCTCTCCACTGCCCCCTTACTTCCTTCTCTCCCATCCCCTCCACCGCCTCTCTACTTCCTTCTCTCCATCCCTCTCCACTGCCTCTCTACTTCCTTCTCTCCATCCCTCTCCACTGCCCCCTTACTTCCTTCTCTCCCATCCCCTCCACTGCCTCTCTACTTCCTTCTCTCCATCCCTCTCCACTGCTTCTCTACTTCCTTTTCTCCATCCCTCTCCACTGCCTCTCTACTTCCTTCTCTCCCATCCCCTCCTACTTCCTTCTCTCCATCCCCTCCACTGCCCCTCTACTTCCTTCTCTCCATCCCTCTCCAATGCCTCTCTACTTCCTTCTCTCCCATCCCCTCCACCGCCTCTCTACTTCCTTCTCTCCATCCCTCTCCACTGCCCCCCTACTTCCTTCTCTCCATCCCTCTCCACTGCCTCTCTACTTCCTTCTCTCCCATCCCCTCCACCGCCCCTCTACTTCCTTCTCTCCCATCCCCTCCTACTTCCTTCTCTCCATCCCTCTCCACCGCCCCCCTACTTCCTTCTCTCCATCCCTCTCCACTGCCTCTCTACTTCCTTCTCTCCCATCCCCTCCTACTTCCTTCTCTCCCATCCCCTCCACCGCCCCTCTACTTCCTTCTCTCCCATCCCCTCCTACTTCCTTCTCTCCATCCCTCTCCACCGCCCCCCTACTTCCTTCTCTCCATCCCTCTCCACCGCCCCCCTACTTCCTTCTCTCCATCCCTCTCCACCGCCCCCCTACTTCCTTCTCTCCATCCCTCTCCACTGCCCCCCTACTTCCTTCTCTCCATCCCTCTCCACTGCCCCCCTACTTCCTTCTCTCCATCCCTCTCCACCGCCCCCCTACTTCCTTCTCTCCATCCCTCTCCACCGCCTCTCTACTTCCTTCTCTCCATCCCTCTCCACTGCCCCCCTACTTCCTTCTCTCCATCCCCTCCACTGCCCCTCTACTTCCTTCTCTCCATCCCTCTCCACCGCCTCTCTACTTCCTTCTCTCCATCCCTCTCCACCGCCCCCTACTTCCTTCTCTCCATCCCTCTCCACTGCCTCTCTACTTCCTTCTCTCCACTGCCTCTCTACTTCCTTCTCTCATCCCTCTCCACCGCCTCCCTTACTTATTTCCATCCCTCTCTACTGCCTCCTACCTTCTCTCCATCCCTCTCTACTGCCTCCTACCCTCTCTCCATCCCTCTCCACTGCCTCCTACCCTCTCTCCATCCCTCTCCACTGCCTCCTACCCTCTCTCCATCCCTCTCCACTGCCTCCTACCTTCTCTCCACTGCCTCCTACCCTCTCTCCATCCCTCTCCACTGCCTCCTACCTTCTCTCCACTGCCTCCTACCCTCTCTCCATCCCTCTCCACTGCCTCCTACCCTCTCTCCATTCCTCTCCACTGCCTCCTACCTTCTCTCCATCCCTCTCCACTGTTCCCCTCCTTCCTTCTCTCCATTGCCTATTTCCCCTCCATCCCTCACCTATTTGGTGACGTAGTTCTGTACCAGTCTATAGAGGGGTCTCCGTCCATCATCCCTATTCTTCTCCCACCATCCTTCTCTCCCTCTGTTCCCCCCCCCCTTCATCTGTTCCTCGTTCCACCCTCACTTATTTGGTGGTGCAGTCCATCACCCTCCTTCCATCTCCCTGCCCCCTTCATCCAACTCTCCCTCCATCCCCCCTCACCTCCTTAGTGATGTTGTCCTGCACCAGGTTGTAGAGGGGCACGATGCGGCTGACCTCCAGCAGGACGGGGATGGGCGAGGGCTGCTCGCGGCCTGCCTGACGGCACAGGTGGCAGGCCAACGGACAGCTGCCCTTCTCTTCGCAGCGGATCTCCACGCCACTCACCAGGTCCTCTGTCAGCAGCTGGGTCTTCAGCAGCCCAGACAGGTAGCTGATAAAGGGAATGGACTTGAGCTCACGCCTGCTTCCCTGGTCTGTCGCCTCTGGGAGACAGAAAGAAGGAGAGAGGGCAACTGAAAAACAGTCTATAGTCTAACATCAGATTTTATCAGTCCTAACCTTAATCATTAGGGACATGGAGAAATAGCTGACCCTGTGTCAGTGGTTGGGAGCAACATCTACCTATCCCAAAAAACACATTGTGTGAATGACAAGAGACTTTCCTTTTCGTTTAGCTTTATTTACACAGATTAGTCTCATTTTGAGATGAAATCTCTTCGCAAGAGAGACCAGAACGGTGTCTGAGCGACAAAGGACCAGAGCCAAACCCATACACACTGACACATGCAAACCTGCATCGACGTACGTCCGCCACATGTCCTGAATCGCCCATAACACAGGGCTGACAGCTGCATTCACGTCTTCCTATCCACCTCGTCTCCACTCCCCCAAACGGCTCATATCAAAATACACAGCCAGTGATAGGGGAGTTTCACACGGCCGCCTCACTCACATCGCATGTGCCACCATCTGGATCTACTTTCTATTGCGGTCAAACAAAATAATCCCTCATTGTCATCAACTCTTCCACCGGGAATGAACGGTGGGTGATGACTTATTCCTGCATAGTGTAAATAAGCATTGTTTGATTTTCTCATCGACAGGGGGATTCTTGCGCATAACGTACCCGAGCCAGTGGGCTAACAATGCTACGTTGGAAAGAAGTGAAACAGGGAGTAATGTTAATTGAGTGTTGAGTGTTTCCTTGGATGGAAGGGAGGATGGAGGGAAGTATACAGCCATGTGTTGGGAAAGCAGCAGATGTGCTGTCTGTCTGTGTTGATGGGAGGAGAGACGGGACACACAGCAAATTTGCGATCAGAATTTGAACACCCAGTGTTAAATGTAACACTTTCTTGTGTATATGTAGCCCACCAAAATAGTGTTAAACTAACACTTTTTAAAGTGTTGTTAAACTAACACCCCAAGAGTCTTAGGTCCCTAAAACCATGGATGTTGCAAATTCCAACTAACATTAACATTTTATTGGCGCTGATGCTGTTACACAATCTCAGTGTTAGGGAATTAACACCTGTGGTGTTACAGTAATTTGTTTTTGCGTGTTTTTGTTTTATATCACTGTAAGGTTTAAAGCCTTATTTGCATATTTATTTCCCAGGTTGCCTTTCGAGTGAATTTTAAAGGTACCTGTACCACCCATGACTGTGTTTGCTAGTGACAGTGACATGTTTGTTGCAATCATGGCTTTCATTCCTGTATTCTTCACCAAATGATTCCCTAAGTTAATATTTTATCATAAAAACAATTATTTATGACAATCCATTACTTTTTTTGACAATATATTTTTTTTTTTACAAATCCATACTTCGACAGCCTAGTTTTACTCACAGTGATTTGAAACTCCTGGTTTACAGGCCACATCGGCAAGTCATATTATGCTGGCTTGCAAAGTGTTATATAATTCCTATTGGAATCGAGTCAGGATATCCAATAATTGTGACTTTCAACCACTCACAATCTGCAGTTAGAATGACTGCAAAGGTAGGGAATAATGAAAAATGAAACTACCTAAACCATCTCAATAATGGGTGAAATAAGTCCAACCACTTACAGATGGGATTAGTTTAGAAAAATGCATGTTATTTATCTATGTGTAGTATGAGATCAATGAATCAATCACAGTTTTCTCTGGATCAAAATGGAGTTTATGTGGTAGGCTTCATGGGAGCGTGGCCATGGGTGCGGTCGCCGACCAAAGACTTTAAGAGGCCCTCCTGTTGGCCGCATGACAAAGTGTATCTGTTTTAAATTTCATTTCCTGCAATTCTACACATTTCGCCACGTGGCGGAAATAACCACGGCAAGGTGACTGGGAACACGGACGTGTACAAACAGACCAATTATGACCTATGTAAGGCAATCAACGAGGCAAAACGTCAGTACAGAGACAAAGTGGAGTCACAGTTCAATGGCTCAGACACTAGATGCATGTGGCAGGGACTCGTGGATTATCCATCCCTAGACAACCTCTGCCCAGTACCTTACACGCTTAGAAAAAAAGATGCTATCAAGAACATAAAAGGGTTCTTCGGGTGTCCCCATACGAGAACCATTTGAAGAACGCTTTTGGGTTCCATGTAGAGCCCTTTCAACTGCCTTGAAGAAAAAAAAATGTATTCTATGGGAACAGCCGAGGAAACCTTTTGAAACCCTGTACTCTACTCCTCAGTCACTGTCACCAGCCGGCTACCCCCGGGTACTCTACTCTGCACCTTAGGGAGTGCTGCCCTATGTACATAGTCATTGAACACTGGTCACTTTAATAATGTTTATATAGTATTTATAGATCAACTGCTGTACTTTTTGGGGATTATTTAAAAAAAAGTTTGATTATTGTGTGCTTGTTGACATTTACTGCATTGATTGATAGGAACATCTCGCCATAACACCTTTTCCACTCTGAGAGTTAACGGAAGTTACAGTCGAGTAACAACACCACCACCTGGTTAACACTGTTCACCGCAGGTGGCGTCAATTGAAATCCTCTAGTGATAACCTCACTCGAATCAACACTCAGATATAACACTCACAACACGTTTTACCTCAACACCGAGATTTAAACACCTGCCAATTTGCTGTGCAGGCTGGAGAGAGGAGCTCTGACTGAGTGGTGAGGGTCTCTCAGCAACAGCAATGTTCAATCAAATGTACACTGTTGCAAACTGCTGATGGGAGGAAATTATATTCATCATGTGCTATGGATGATTTTGCTTAATTCTTCCAAATGTGTATTTATTGTGGGGGAGGGGGGGGGGGGGGGGGGGGGTAGTGTCTTCATAACCCCAAGTGGGTATGAATGTTTTCATGGCTAATCATAATGAATATTGTTTTGTTCAATCTGCATGCCTTGTCTAAGTAGTTCCATTACCTAACCTGTACTTTTTTGCTACACAGGAGCAATGCCATGGTTGACTATGAGTGAATGATTTCCAGCCATAGTCTCTAATTGTTTGCTATTAAGAGGCCTACAGGTTTTCTCCAACTGCAGAGCAATTAACTGACTCAGTCATATCCAGAATTGTAGGAAAAGGTCTGGAGCTGAATCAACAGGGGGAGGAGAACACCAGGCAGGGCCAGAGGTGAGATGTATTAGCTAGCTACCCCCCTAACCAAAGGCCAAACTCACACAGTTTGTGCTAGCTACATTTTACCAGAGGAGGAAGAAAAAAAAATACATGTAAGTTACTTTTTTAACAAGGCAAGTCAGTTAAGAACAAATTCTTATTTTCAATGACGGCCTAGGAATGGTGTGTTAACTGCCTTGTTCAGGGGCAGAACGATAGATTTTTACCTTGTCAGCTCGGGGATTCAATCTTGCAACCTTTTGGTTCCTAATCCAACGCTCTAACCACTAGGCTACCTGCCGCCCCGATAGAGTAATTGGCAGCAGCTTAGGGTGAAAGTCATTTAAAATATTTCACATAATTTCCAAACGATTCATTTTCTGCAACGCATTTAATCATATTGACATAGAGCAGCCTTCGGGAATATTTTACAGAACAAAAAGAAAATGTACAGCGCGTGAATTTAATCAGCGTGTGTGTCCGTTCTTAAACTCACTAGCCTCGCATTCTCTCTCGACGGCTCTTTAAAAGCCCAGCCAAGGACAAAGCTTGTTATGCCTTCTGCTTCCATTCCTCATACACACAAACACATTCTGAGCTGGACTCTCTCACAGAACATCTGTGGAAAAATAGCTTCCACTGGAACAGGTGGGGAAAAAGCATAAATGTAACACAGATGCAGATGATCTGACATTTTCAGGATAAGAGGACTAGTCGGTGACAGAGTTCCAAATGAATCTTCTACGCAAAAACAAACATTCCACTGACACAAGGAATCACCACCCATATACTGTAACACCAGCTCAAATGAGATAAATACACTGTAGTAAAAATGTAAAACACAGAGGTGAGAAGCGTGAGTCAATAAATTCCCTCTTTCATTCAACACATGCAAGTGTGTGAGATATACGTCATCAGACAGTGTGTGTGTGTAGTTTGATAATAGGCTGATGTTGTGGTAAGACTGTGGGCTCCAAACACAGACCCAGCTGCAGAGGAGAGAGAGTATGAAAGGACTGGAGTAGTGAAAGGGGAGGGATACTCTCCTCCGTATCCTATGTAAACAGGCTCAAGGGGTGGCTCTAAGAGCCCAATTACACGCACTTCTTGAGTCAACACAGACACAGAAAGGAGCTGTCATCACTTGGCCCTCGCAATAAAGCCCTGTGATTATCCCAGGTTTTACTGCAGGCTTCGCAGGGCTGCTCACATCACAGCCGTCTGCGTTACTTCCTTCCTCTTCCACTCCATCCGTAAGCCTGCGACAATCATGTCTGACAGTTAATATTAATCCCAACGTTTTAGATGGGATTAAGAGGTGACAACTGGACACTGGATAACACAGTCCTTATGCATTAATTACAGGTGTGTAGGAAGCTTACAACTGTGTAAAATTCTATTTTGTCTGGATTCTACAGAAAATGTATTAATGGGTAGCTTAAATTGTTTTGGGAGAGGAGCAGTGAAGATGTTGTGTATTATATTTGGGCAATCTGTAAAACAGACAGTTAATATATAAAGGATGAATGACTTTCCCAAACATTGATATCTCTCTCTCTCTCTCTCTCTCTCTCTCTCTCTCTCTATATCTCTCTCTCTGTTTCTCTCCTTCTCCGGTGTCTCTCTCTTGTCCCTCCAACGTCCTGACGGGCTGTGGCCGATGAAGGACGGCACAGGTTGCTATGACTACTCAAAGGGCACGGACAGCACGATCGGCTTCAACGGGTGCTCTCTCTCCCTCTCTCCGTCTCTCCCTCTCTCTAAATAATGAGTCTTTGTTGATACAGTGTATTCTTAGAAGCTACACTCTGGTCATGATCGTGTCCCTGGCAACACCAGCAACGTGTCAGATATCTCAGTGCTAATTTCACACAGATGTTGTCAGATTGTTAGTGTTGGCATTGTTATTATTGCCCCATAAAATATCTCTGTTCAGGAGTTTTTTGACATGAAATTTGGCCTTTATAACTACTCTGGTACTCGTCAAGATCATATTCCCTATTTATTCTCCTCAGTCAGTTGATTTCTGCATTTTCTTAGTGAAAATGCAAGATGACGGGAAATTGCAATGAAATACACACATGATGAGGAGGGAGAGACACAAAGAGAGGGTGTATCTCAGTAGTATAAAGTGAGTAGCTACATCCCCTTGTCTAGCCTACTCTCCATCTGAATCAATCCGGATTGTGGGTGGAAGCAATATAGTAGAGGCCACGAACTAAACACCCTGATTGATGCAAAAGTCCCCAAAAATATTCAAAACTAAAACAAAGTGCTGTTGAAGTTTTTTTTTTTGTTTTTTTTTCAAGGCCCATTGTGTCAGATGAATATAAGTAGACAGTGATTTTTAGGTAAGCAAAGATAATATGCTTCCTAAATACCACAATATCAATATGGCACAGCTGCAGCGCAATTACAGCAACAGCACAAAAGGTTTCTGTTCTGTGAGTCAAAAGCCTATTGTCTTTACAAATGCCTTGATAAATGAAAAATATATTTTAAGCTCACTGAGAATGTTTAGAGAAAACATTTTAATGCATAGCTAAAGCAAGCATATAGACTATCCTTTTTCCTTTCCATTTACCTTTTAGCTATGCATAGCTTAACATTATGATTGCGTTATGAAAATCTTCAAATTGCAAATGAACTTTGAATTTATATTAATGTGCAGGTAGTTCATTTTCTGAACTGCAATTTGTTTGTTGTTGTATTTATTAGTATCCTCATTACCCCATTAGCAGCTACTCTTCCTGGGATCCAACGGGGATAAAACAATTACATCACAACAAAACACAACACAACAACCACCTACATCATAAATAAAACAATACATCATACAAGGTATTATTTCATTATTACTCTATTATTACAACCCTGTAGCTCACTACAAATACATTTTGTAATAAGACCTTTGCTGCCATCTAGGGGTCAGCTGATATACTATTTTCCATGGGCTGCAGCATCTGCACTCATCTACCCATGACTGTGTATAACTGTAGGCTACTGATAGAGATGGATACTTTTCACGGTTCAAAGGATATATCTTCTTACTGTCCTCATTTATTTTCATCCTGTTACTACAGGATGTAAGAGCATTGTATTACATTTCATGGAAGGCATGTCTATAAATCCTGCATTGCTCTCAAATGGCCCACATAATTTCATGATGGGATACTTGGGAGTTGGGATACTTGAATAATGAATTCTCTGGTACAGGATTTTAAGAGGTATACCGTTTTTCAGAAAGGAGGAATCATCAAATGATGTATAATGCAATGCCCATGACAATAGAATCATATATTTTATTTGCTAAAACTAGAGACAGTGTTGTATTGTACTAATAAACAGACATTCCATTTTATACTAGCTACATTATTTAATACATGAGTTTATAAAACTTAATGTACCATATATCCCTGTATAAAATAATTCCAAACTGATTGACTAAAAATAACTGCCAACCACTTTGGGAGCTTGTCCCAGATGCAGATGTAAGAGCCAATGAAAATAGAGGTGGTTGGAAAATAACGCCTCGATCCCATCCACAGTATGTTGCGCCAAATGATACGTAGCATCATCTGGATCAAATGGTACGTAGCATCATCTGGATATGTGTGCAATGAAAGTTCCACATTCGCTTTCTGCTACCATTTCTGTCAAGCCGTCTACACATACAGTTTGTTGCATACATTCGACAAAATCCAACGTATGCACCACACATAACGTTCTGCAACTGCCTCTGCAACGCAATGCTGTTCGGCAAATGCAGGGTTCCATTGGAAATTAATGTACTTCTCATGTACTGTCGGTGTGATCGAGGCGTAAATATTACGTAAAGTTACGTCAACACCGCAGTCTCGCTACAGTAGCACACCCACTGAACGCCCCTGTACCACGACAGAGCTGACATTGAAACCAAGGTAAGATTTTATGCTAGTTTAAGATGTCAACCGAATAAATATAGACCTTTAGGATCATAGCATGTATATACTTGACTTTCAAAATCCATTCGATCATGAATTCTTACGTGACTGCCCCAAACTGGAAGTCACACCGCGATTTGGGGAGGCCTCCCACTGCAAGCTGCCCAACATAGCTCGCGCTAGCATCAGCAAACAAAACAGCAACATGCCACGAGATTATCAATTATTCATTGTGTGTAGTACATTCATTGTGTGTAGTGCAGAAATGCGTCGTCTGCATGCAAATAACTGGCCATGCTGTTGTCATTTGCATTGGCCATGTAGTGACAGCTTGATTTGAGAAATATCCGTTATGTTAACGTTAGCTAACAACAGCTAGCATTTAGCTAACACATTGACAGCTCAATAACACAAACGTCGCAGCATTCGTATAGCTAGCTAGGTAGCGAGCTAGTTAGTTAGCGTAGATAAGTAAGTCAGTAGTTAGTTAGCTAAATGTGGTAATGAGAAGTGGTATCACTACTTGAAAGCAGGCTACCTTCATCTGTTGAATGATAGATTGCTGCCGCTTGTGCTACACTCCCCTTAATTATATGACCAGCTAAAGTGCACTGTATCAGTTACAGTAAGTGTACGTTTAAGTTTCGCACAGTGGAGTTTATTATTCCAATGTTCCTGAGAGGTGACTCTGGCAACTAGAGTCTAGTTGTTCATTAGTCGTGGTCAAAATGCAATGCACTATTAGAGGAATGGTAATGAATACTAAGCCATTTTAATGAGAAATCATGACAAATCATCTTTACTCTGCTTGTTATAAGTTGTTAGCAATGCAACCTCTTTCCAACATAAGTCATTGTCATTGATACTTTGAGTAGTGAATCATTTCCATTTTTAATCCTCTCCTCACAGGTGTGAACACGATGGCGGCAGCTTTGCCAGCTCTGGACCCAGACCTGCTCCGGGAGGTCCTGGAGTGCCCCATCTGCCTGGAGACTTACAACCAGGAGCAGCTGCGGCCCAAGCTCTTGCAGTGTGGCCACACTGTGTGCAGACAGTGTCTGGAAAAGCTGCTGGCTAGCACCATTAACGGCGTGCGATGCCCCTTCTGCAGCAGGGTCTCCCGCATGAGCAGCATCTCCCAGCTGGCCGACAACCTCACTGTGCTCAAGATCCTGGACTGTGCCAGCTCCTGCACCACTGCCGGCGCCCTCATGTGCAAGTCCTGCCGCAACCGCCTACCCCGACAGTACTGCCAAGACTGCGGCACGGTGCTCTGCGACCTCTGCAAGGGTGAGGGCCACCAGCAGCAAGGCCACACTGTCCAGCCCATCCGGGCGGCCGCTGAGCAGCGCCGGAAGGACCTGGGTGGTAAGCTGGCATCCCTCCGCGAAGCCATGGACCACATCCAGAAAAAGAGGGCAGCCATTGACAGTCTGACAAAGAACATGCGGGTAAAGTACCGGGCAGTGCAGCAGGAGTACGCCCGGGCTGAGCTGCGTCTGCAGGAGGAGCTGGGGCGCCAGCGGCGGGCCTTCGCTGCCTCCATGGCCGAGGTGGAGAAGCTTAACAGTCAGATCCTGGAGGAGCAGACATACCTGCTGAACCTGGCCGAGGTGCAGGTGGTGTCCCGCTGCGACTACCTGACCATGCAGGTGAAGCAGAGTGACATTGCCCTGTTGGAGGACAACGGAGGGGTGAAGGATGAGGAGGAGATGGACCTAAGGAGCAGCCTGGACCTGCCTACTCTGATCAAGCTCCAGGACCCTGAGCTGGTGACTACGGAGCATCCCGAGGCCCTGGACGTGGCCCAGCTCACCACCAAACCCTGCACCGTCAACACTGATGAGGAGGAGGGGCTGCTGGAGTTTGGGGTTGGTGCCATGTGCAGGGCTGCAGGGGCGATGGGGGACCTGTACAGAGACCTTGATATAGTAATGCCTGTAGATGAGGCTGTGTGTGCCTCACCGGGCAGCTTTAAATCCAAGTCCATGGATGAAGGGGGGCCCTCCTCTCCCGGTGATGCCAGGGCTCGCTCGGGGCCACAGCACTGCCAGTTTGTAAAAAAGATGGGTTGCAAGGGTAACCTGCCGGGGATGTTCAACCTGCCAGTTAGCATCTGCGTCACCTCACAGGGTGAGGTCCTGGTGGCTGACCGGGGCAACTACCGCATCCAGATCTTTAACCGCAAAGGCTTCCAGAGGGAGATCCGCCGCAACCCCAGCAGCATCGACAACTTCGTCCTGAGTTTCCTGGGCGCCGACCTGCCCAACCTCATCCCGCTGTCCATCGCTATCACGCCTCAGGGCCTCATCGGGGTCACCGACAACTACGACAACTCGGTCAAGGTATACACCACCGACGGCCACTGCGTGGCCTGCCACAAGAATCAGCTGATCAAGCCCTGGGGCATCGCCGCCATGCCCTCGGGTCAATTTGTGGTGACTGACGTGGAGGGCGGCAAGCTCTGGTGCCTGGCGGTGGATCGCAACGTGGGTGTGGTCAACTACAACCGCCTATGCTCGGCCGTGAGGCCCAAGTTCGTGACATGCGACGCAGCAGGCACTGTCTACTTCACCCAGGGGTTGGGCCTGAACATTGAGAACCGCCACAACGAGCACCACCTAGAGGGGGGTTTCTCCATCGGCTCGGTGGGCACGGATGGCCAGCTGGGCAAACAGCTCAGCCACTTCTTCTCTGAGACTGAGGACTTCCGTTGCATCACGGGCATGTGCGTGGACGCAAACGGGGACCTTTTGGTGACAGACAGCGGCAGGAAGGAGATCCTGCAGTTCCCCAAAGAGGGCGGCTTCAACGTGCTCATCCAGGAGGGACTGACGTGCCCTGTGGGCGTGGCCGTCACACAGAAAGGACAGCTGATGGTGCTGGACTGCTGGGACCACTGTGTAAAAGTCTACACGTACCTACAGAGGAGACGCTCCTCCACCTGCTAGGGGCTAAGAAACTACAAATCTAGTGTGTGTGTATGGGGGTGTGTGTACAGACGGTGGTGAACTGTTGATCTGTCACTTTAAAATAAATGGCTTCATTCCAAACAACTCATGCTCCTCCATGATCTGATCTCTGGTCAGTGCTTAGCAGGTCATATAATGAGCCCATATTCTAATCACTGATCCGTGGTCAGTCAGTGGGACTGGCTAGGAGCAGACTGGAACCAAGCCTGTGTCTATCTAACATTTGAGCTGCATTGGTTGATTTTTATGAATCACAGCACTAAAGACAGCAATAATGCATCAGTGTTGTCACTTTGGGGGTGGGGGAAACTGGTATGTCAATCAATGTGTGAAATTGTTATATTTTAATTGATGTACTATACAAAAGAGGAGATCTGATCATTTCTAAGCCTAATGACGTGGCAAGAAAATAAATTGCTAAAAATGAATTGCGCTTACAGGCCTTATCGGTTTAGAAGGAATGTCTAATCGAAAACTTCTCAAACCTAAATGTAAAGGATGGGATCATGGACATGATCACTATAACCCAGCCATCAATAAAACGTATATCATGTAGTTCAAGTTCCTGACTGGAGTGTTGGACTTCCAGGGGGTTCCATCTTCAACCTACAAATGAGTGAAGTTACATGTAGACACAGATCTAGGATCAGCTTACCCGCCCTTAACTTGAACCATTGGTGGGGGGGGGGGGGGGGCTTCTTCTTATTCTGTAACTTCCAATCACATATCCAGGGATTACATTGTGCTATAATAATGGACATCCTTTATTAATCTGAGGCAAAGAAAAAATACACTTTCAATGTGATGAACAGCAAAACTGTTGCTCTCTGTCTAAATGTGATTTCATTCACTGGACTTAACTGGAGAGAGATTCCTTTACATGTAATTTCCTATTTCCTCTGAGTTCATTTAAAAAAAAAATATATATATATATATATATATACACACTACTAGGTCTTCTGGATGTTATGTTTCTGTGCATTATGTGTGTTGAATCAACCTATGTGTCTTTCAGAAGTTTGGCCTTCGGTGGAGGCAGTGACTTTACAGTATGTCTTACTAACGCATTAGATGAGTTTCTGTGTAACTTGTCTCAATTTCATGTTTGTAATGTTGATTATCTATTGAGTGCAATAAACCCAACATTGATGAAGATCTGCATGTTGTGCTTTCAGATTTATTGTTTATTGTAGATGACACTGGCTGTTGGGGAAATGTAAAAAATGTGTGGTGACTGGTAGCCTAGCGGTTAGTGTTGGGCCAGTAACTGAATCATTGCTGGTTCAAATACCTGAGCTGACAAAGTGAAACTTATCTGTGCCATTGAGAAAGGCACTTAACCCTAACTTTCTCCAGGGGCGCCGTACTATTATGGCTGACCCTGAAAAACAACACATTTCACTGCGCCTCTCCTGTCAATAGCCCTTTGTACTATAAGCCTTCCTGTGGTAAATTCTTTGGAAGTATCTGCAGTGCAGCAAATTAATTTATTCAAAGCATGTCTCTTTGTATTCCAGTGTTTACAATGCATACTTTGAACCCATTTATTTGGTGAAACATTAAACATCCTTTTCATGCTATCCACAGCCCTCACCCAGTCAGTAACAGACCAATTCCATTGTGAAGTTCTCAGTGGTGCAGCATAGTACAGTACAAAAGCCCCTTCAGGTCTTGCCTAAGATTTCTGTTGCAGGAAAAACTGAATTATGAAATGCAACTGAAGGAATTCCGAGAGGCTATTCTCTCTGCTTTGTCTCAGGGGCTATGGCCACTTATAAAATCAGGAATCATGTCTCTATCTGCAGCGTCCTGAACGCTGCACCATATTGAATAAGCCCCGCTTTTGTCTGGGATTTAATGAACCAATTAAGACTATTGATAGTCCACTCACCTGGGTCTAAATTGATCACTGACGGGACACCTGCATTACATGTAGCTTCCCACTCTCCCTGCTCACCTTTCTGGTACTGCAGCCAGAGCTGCTGTTGAGCCTTCTTGCTGGGGAAGTAGATGGTGCAGCTGAGCTCGGAGCCGTACAGGGCCTCAGACACGTAATGGCTGCCGTACTGCTGGATAAAGGACAGCAGCTCCTCTCTGGTGCTCTCTGCAGTCAGCGTCTTCAAAACCTTGGAGAAACCTGGGAACCGTGGAGGGGAAATAATGTGGAACAAATTGAATTATAGTTAAAGCTGAAGCAAAAAATGGTTTTGTAAATGCTATATGATTTACTGTATGTGTTTTCTGTGCAGTATGATAGTTTAGTAGTGGTAAGCTTGTAAAATAGTGAAATATATGACAGTAAATTGACACTTCATACCTGTAGACAAGGTGATGGCGCTGAGCTTTACTTTGTACAGGTTGCTCCTCACTCTCCACTGCTGAACCATGGGATAGCCCATAGCCTCATTAAACTGGGCATCGCCTGCAATGGACATAGACACATATATATAGTCATGAATTACTTCCACAATTTTAGTAGGCCCAAATTTTTTCATGCATTAAAAGCTATGGGTAATTTGTGTCAGAATTTTAGTTACACAGGCACATTTGTAATTGTCCGAAGTGCATTAGCTAGCTTTGTTTCTCTTTCACACAAACACTGTCTGTGTACAGTGTGTATCCTGTTGTTTCCAACAACACTATTTGTCTCGGCACGAAGGTTCCCACCCCGTGCGCAATCAATGGCAGATGGCCGCAACAGCTGCAATTGGATTTCCAGCATTAAGGCGTGAGCAATCTCACCTCCGTAATTGCATTACCAAACTATCATATGAGTCTGGGTCAGCACAGGGCCATTATAACACAGGAGTGAAGAGAACAACAACAACAGAATTCTCACTTAAACCTAAATCTTTTATTTATCCCCAGTTGTGTTCGGAGAAGAGTGGCAGACCCTTCTGGAAACTAGTCACAGGTCACCAAGAAGCAAAGTGCTGCAGCCAATTCAGCTAATGGACGGAGGCAGTAGTCCTGAGGTGCGGTTTCAAGCCAACTGACAGAGTAGTCACGGCCCCCAAAGGGGTCGTGGGAGGGGAACACGTGGGGTGAAGAAGGTGCACGTGTCAGCTTTTAGAGGGCCTGGAGAGGTGTGTGTATGTGCACGTGTGTGCCTACTGCAGAGGCGTGGGGATGTCAGGAGCAATAGCACAGTACAGTGCACGGGGATGAACATTGTCATTCTAGCTGACCTCACACTTGGAGTCCCACTCTTATGGGTTTAGAAAGCAGAGGATGCTGCAGTATTTCTAGGTATTCAGCTTACAGGAAATGTTGCATTAATTGGAAAATAAATCCTTGACAAACAAATGTAGAAACGTATACACTACCGTTCAAAAGTTTGGGGTCACTTATAAATGTCCATGTTTTTGAAAGAAAAGCACATTTTCTGTCCATTAAAATAATATCAAATTGATTAAAAATACAGTGTAGGCATTGTTAATGTTGTAAATGACTATTGTAGCTGAAAACGGCTGATTTGTAATGGAATATCTACATAGGCGTACAGAGGCCCATTATCAGCAACCATCACTCCTGTTCTCCAATGGCACATTAGAAAACCCTTTGGCAATTATGTTAGCACAGCTGAAAACTGTTTAAGGAAGCAATGAAACTGGCCTTCTTTAGACTAGTTGAGTATCTGGAGCATCAGCATTTGTGGGTTCGATTACAGGCTCAAAATGTCCAGAAACAAATAACTTTCTTCTGAAACTCGTTAGTCTATTCTTGTTCTGATAAATGAAGGTTATTCCATGCGAGAAATTGCCAAGAAACTGAAGATCTCGTACAACGCTGTGTACTACTTCCTTCATAGAACAGCGCAAACTGTCAGGACAAAACATTTCAGCTGTGCTAACATAATTGCCAAAGGGTTTTCTAATGATAAATTAGCCTTTTAAAATTATAAACTTGGATTAGCTAACACAACGTGCAATTGGAACAAAAGAGTGATGGTTGCTGATAATGGGCCTCTGTACGCCTATGTAGATATTCCATTAAAAGTCAGCCGTTTCCAGCTACAATAGTCATTTACAACATTAACAATGTCTACACTGTATTTCTGATCAATTTGATGTCATTTTAATGGACAAAAAATTTGCTTTTCTTTCAAAAGTTTGGGGTCACTAAGAAATGTCCTTGTTTTTGAATGGCAGTGTATGTTCCGTACACACTTGTATAAGTGTCCAAAGAATGAAACACACACACACACACACATACACACCTGTGAGGAGTTGTAGATTTGACAGTGGCTCAGACAGCACTCCTCTACACTGCTCCTCCACAGGCAACGGGATGACCATCAGTCCATCTGCTAGCTGGGGGAAGTCCTTGATGAAGTTGTTGTCCCTGAGAGAGAAAGAGAGAAAGAAAAGCACACACACAGAACAGTCAGCCCTGTCAGACAATATTGGCTTTTCATCTCCATCAGAGTCTGTAGTAAGATAGTGGCTTCTCTCCACTGTGTTTCAGGTGCTCCAACAGAGAGACAGGTGGTGCTACCTGATAGTGTTAGACACAGTGCAAGACCACTGACTAGAGATGCACAGCTACCGGTAATTTACCAACATTACCGTAATCTTCAGTAATTTTGTTAATGAACAGGTAATCTATGTTAACTTTGGTAATTTAGACTTGAATAACTTTTTTAAAAGTATATATATAGAATGTATTTTTAAATCTGTGTCCAGGAGATATCCAGTAGTTCTAGTGAATAGACCATGTGATTGAAGAGAAAATAGGCTAATTAATGATAAAATCATCTAATCAATAATGCTATTGTTTTCAATTAACTCTGGAACTCTTCTAACTATTGACTTTTTTTCACAACTGCCACCAGTTTGCCACCAAAACATTTACAACAAAGACATATTGACGTAATAAAAAATATATATATATTATGCTTAAACCTTCATATTAAACACCAATGGTATTCACTAAGTTGATGGCTTATATTTAGGATAATGTTTTACAGCTTTGTCATTCTTGATTTTTTTTTTTTCTATATATTTTACAGGCCACATAGAGGGCCAGAGATAATTACAGACACCTGTGATCATCAGAAGTACCCCCAAAAAGGCCACTAGATGTCATGTAATAAAATTCCAAAAACTTGAAAGCTACCAAAATGATGGTAGTTTACTGGTAAACGTAGAACATTTCCAGTAATATACCCTCCCTTTGCAGCCCTACTGCTGACTCTGAGTCAAACAACACCTCCATATTCTCTCATTACAATGACAATGACTGGGTTATCAGACAGCAACAGGATGTTCCTTTGCACCAAGGAGCTTCTGGAAGGATTACAGACGCCATAAAGAAACGGGATGTTCTGTCAGGTTGAGTTGAAACTACTAGATACAGTTGAAGAGTGATATGTAATGGCTTGGGACTGTTACCGAAACTCGCTGGTTGGATCAAGTATCTCAACAGCATAGCAAGGAGATATATTGTCGTGTGATAGTTTAGAGGTCTAACTGGGGAGAAAGAGACCACTGTCTGGTTGCAGTAGTATGGGGGAATTGACTGACTGTGTGGAGAATGTGAGAGAGTGTGCCGGTTGGCTGCCCTTTTAAAGACTGGTAACAGGACAGGGACCTGCAGGGAGAGATAAGCTCTGCCCTGGAATCCTCTGCACTTCTGTCTCTCTCAGCTGGAGAAGGAATGAGAGGGAAGGGGGCAGGGAGAGGGATATGGAGGGAGGGAGAGGTCGACAAATTAGATGGAAAGCGAGAGAAGTCAAGAAAGGAGGGAGAAAGGGAGGAAAAGGCAAGTCCAATACCACAATCCAGTCTACTCCTCTAACCTAGAAAATTGTGTTTGTACTTCATACTTCTACATTCCCAGCTTTCATACTTCTCAATTGCATTGACCCTTTCTTTAAATCAGGGGTGTAGGCATTGGTAGGCCTGAGTGGACACAGAGCCACCCACTGGGAAGCCAGGGCCACCCAATCAGAATGAGCAAAAACAAGCTTTTTTTCTGGCTAGGCCCTTCTTTAAATCTGACCTTCCAGTTTCAGACTGAAAAACACAAGCGAGTGTGGTGATGCAGTTCATGTTATACACATGGTTATACATGCTATTGTGTTGAACATTATTGGGTTATGGAGGACAGCAGACACACAGACAGACATAGACCCATAATACTCTTTCATGGTGACTGGAACATGTCTCAGAGAAAAGAGTGGTCATCTTCTCTTTCACATTCATTTTACATCTCTGTACGGTTTGTGCTAGACATTACATATCCCACCACCCACCAAAGCCTGCATCTTCCTGCTAAACACGGAAGAGAGCCTCTTTGAAGCGGACAAGGATAGCGTGCAGCAATTGCTCTCTGCTGTCTCAGCATGCTCCCTGGTGACTCTCCCTCTATCTTTTCGTCTGAGCTCTGAGCTGTTCCTTTTCTCGCTCTATCTGATTCTCACTTTCATGTGTTCTGTCTGGAGTTGTGTCTACTTCTGTCTACTCTCCACCTTCCCTTCATTGTCTTTCAGGAGAGCTTTCTCCCTAACCGCAGAGGCTGTTAGAGGCAATCACAGCCTCCTTTTACCCCGGGACTGGAGAGGAAACTCAAGGGCAGAGAGGAGAGGTGCCGTAAAAAAAAAGAGAAGATCCCCCTGCTGTGCTCACAGAAACCATATCGATTACCAAATTAAGTCAGAGAGAAAGCTGGGAGCTCGGTGCGGAACGAGAACCTGGAGGGACATGGCCCCTCCGATATGAAGCTTTATGGATTTTTCACACGCAAACAAGACTGTGTCCTTGTCGCCCACCTGGGCACCTTATTCATTCCTTTATTTACTTTGCAGTGTGTTTTGGCCAGGAGAGCAACAGTGGAGCGAGAGGTCTTTTTGCTGCTCATTATTGGAAAAAAGTGTTATTGTTTTGTATCAATACACTGCTGGAGAAGTGGCAAATTGGGTTAAGAATGAGAATGAGAGTGGAAGTGGCACTGGTAGATTATAGATGCGCCATTCTCTCTAAAGAAAAGTGGATACAGTGGAGTGGTGATCACTTTAGTGTGATTAGACTCGCTTGCTGTCGTCGGCTCTTGAAACATGACAGAGGAGATGCCAACATGGATGAAACACAATGGTGGATTAAGGAGAAGAATTAACCCAGCTTTCAAAACAGACTTCCAATTGGCTATTTATAACATGAATCTCCTCTATCGTTCCCTTTCCCTATCCGTACAATAAGTCATTTTAGCAAATATTGTTGGTGAATAGCTGTTTCCAAGCTGAAATGCAGGAGCAGCAATTACTCATTACAATATTAGCTTTAAAAGCAGAGCGTCTGTAAGTAGCAGACAATAACAAATATACATAACAAAGCAGACAACAGGATGGAGTGAGGGATGATGAGTTATTGATGAACCTCCCCACCACCATTACACACACACACACACACACCTAGCCACCTGTGAGGTTTATAGTGTAGTCTGTATGCGTTCCACTGTTGTGAGCATGGTATGTTACCATCCTGTATGTTTCATTCAGTACCCCTGTGTGTTCATTAGGAGGGCTGAGACTAAGCTGTCCTGCCCAGCTTTATCCTTGTGCTGCCTACATGCCTCCAAATGGGCTAAACTCTCCCCATTTAAACAAGGGCCTCCATGTTGAGTTGCGCACAAGTTGCTGACAATAGGTCCAGTGTTAATAAATATTCAGGGCCACGCGTCGATGTGGAAATATGAACAACTTTCTCAATTTCTTGCTCTCTTGATTTGCTGCAACTCTTTCTCCCTGAATTGCTTCCTTTCTATCTAGCACATTCGCACACACCCACACACGCACGCGCGCGCGCATGCGCGCACACACACACACACACACACCCACACACACAAATGCATGTAACATTCCTGACTATAATAGCTTATTTGAAGCTGTACTATTTGTGCTAGACATTTCCCACCACCCACCAAAGCCTGCCTCTTTCTGCTAAACACAGAAGATAACCTCTTTGAGTGGACGAGGGTAGTGTGCAGTGATTGTTCTCTGCTGTCTCAGCACGCTCCCTGGTGACTCCCTCTATCTCGCTGTCTGAGCTCTGAGCTGTTCCTTCTCTCTCTCTCCTCCCACAACCCACCTTTACTGGGCCTGTTGGTAATAGTCACGCAGGCTCCTTGGGGCTCTGAGTAACCATACCAACTTCAGCATTCTGTACCATACAAGAGCTAGTCTGTGTGTGTGTGTGTCCATATTGATTTATATCTAGGGAGGGGGAATTAAAACGAGCACAACGTACACAACCGGTCAAAAGTTTTAGAACACTTACTCATTCAAGGATTTTTCTTTATTTTTACTATTTCCTACAATGTAGAATAATAGTGAGGACATCAAAACTATGAAATAACACATAAGGAATCATGTATTAAACAACATTTTTTTTAACAAATCTAAATATTTTTTATATTTGAGATTCTTCATAGTAGCCACACTTTCCCTTGATGACAGCTTTGCACACTCTTGGCATTCTCTCAACCAGCTTTATGAGGTAGTCACCTGGAATGCATTTCAATTAACAGGTGTGCCTTCTTAAAAGTTAATTTGTAGAATTTCTTTCCTTAATGCCTTTGAGCCAATCAGTTGTGTTGTG
This sequence comes from Oncorhynchus mykiss, assembly GCF_057628025.1. Lineage (NCBI taxonomy): Eukaryota > Metazoa > Chordata > Actinopteri > Salmoniformes > Salmonidae > Oncorhynchus > Oncorhynchus mykiss. The sequence continues at coordinate 26,218,952 of NC_143050.1, read as the reverse complement.
ATAAGGTAGGGGTGGCATACAGATGAAAGCCCTATTTGGTAAAAGTCCAAGTCAATATTATGGCAAGAACAGCTCAAATAAGCAAAGCAAAATGACAGTCCATCATTTCTTTAAGACGTGAAGGTCAGTCAATACGGAAAATTTCAATAACTTTTTAAGTTTCTTCAAGTGCAGTCGCAAAAACCATCAAGCGCAATGATGAAACTGGCTCTCATGAGGACCGCCACAGGAAAGGAAGACCCAGAGTTACCTCTGATGCAGAGGATATGTTCATTAGAGTTACCAGCCTCAGAAATTGCAGCTCAAATAAATGCTTCACAGAGTTCAAGTAACAGACACATCTCAACAACTGTTCAGAGGGGCCTGTGTGATTCATGCCTTCATGGTCAAATTGCTGTAAATAAACCACTCCTAAAGGACACCAATACTAAGAAGAGACTTGCTTGGGCCAAGAAACACGAGCAATGGACATTAGACGAGTGGAAATTTTTGCTTTGGTCTTGAGTCCAAATTGGAGATTTTTTCCAACAGCTGTGTCTTTGTGAGACGCAGAGTAGGTGAACGGATGATCTCTGCATCTGTATTTCCCACCATAAAGCATGGAGGAGGAGGTGTTATGGTGTGGGGATGCTTTGCTGGTGACACATTCTGCGATTTATTTAGAATTCACACTTAACCAGCATGGCTACCACAGCATTAGGGTTAGACATCCTCCTCCCTCCTGCAGGCTCATCCTGACATGACCCTCCAGCATGACAATGCCACCAGCCATACTCTACATGGCAGGAATGTCAGTGTTCTGCCATGGCCATTGAAGAGCCCTGATTTCAATCCCATTGAGCACGTCTGGGACCTGTTGGATTGGAGGGTGATGGCTAGGGCCATTCCCCCCAGAAATGTCCGGGAACTTGCAGGTGCCTTGGTGGAAGAGTGGGGTAACATCTTACAGCATGAACTGGCAAATATGGTGCAATCCATGAGGAGATGCACTGCAGTACTTAATGCAGCTGGTGGCCACACCAGACACTGACTGTTACTTTTGACCCCCCCTTTGTTCAGGGACACATTATTCAATTTTTGTTAGTCACATGTCTGTGAAACCTGTTCAGTTTATGTCTCAGTTGTTGAATGTTATGTTCATACAAATATTCACACATAAGTCTACTGAAAATAAACACATTTGACAGTGAGAGGACATTTCTTTTTTTGCCTAGTTTATTACATCTTCATCCCATAAGTATTGAAGGCAGCGCAACGTTACAGCTTTCTTATATAGCCAGTGGCCTCCCAAACTAGGCCTATCTGAAATATGAAAATGATCAATATAATTGCCAGGAAGTCTATTGTTCTGGCAAAGATGAGTCCACAGCAGATTGCTTAACTGTATTTTATATTGAGAATATAAACATACTATTTCTTCAGGCAAAACCAGAAAAAAATGAAACAAGTGTTTCCTGTTCACTAATCTGGATATGCGCCCCCGGCTTTGCACGCAAAAGCTTATGACTGGTCTTTGGTCAACAGTCAAGATACCCAACATTTTGGTTCTGAAGCACAAATGAGATGTTATTGAGACATGAATTTTGTGCAATACCGTGGGCGTATGTTAGGAACTAGATCAAATAGGCAAAGACGTAAATATAAAATTGAAATGGAATATGTAGCCTATGAAAAATATGTATTTTTTCACCTTCAGTTTCACACTCGCAACACCCCAAAACCTCCTCACAACCCCCCGGGGGTTAGGGCCCCCAGTTCAAGAACCACTGTGCTATATCTTTAAACTCCATTACTACACAGTCATTCCCCTCTTAAGATGTCCTCCCACGCATTGGTGAAATGATCCATTGCCAAATTATGTTTCTCCCGCATCCTAATACCCACCCTTATTAGATTATATTGGCCAAGGCGAACGATGATGTGCTCTCATGGGTATATAATCATAGAGTCCAAAACCACCTCTTTATACACTCCTTTAATACATAATTAATGAGAAGAAAAGGGGATAGGGGAGGGTGGGTGGATTCAATGTGGTGCAATGTGTGTCTCGGCCACTAGAGGCTACTCTTTCTCTGTATGGTGTCCACAGTAAGGCCCTAATAGGTTTCAACAATTTGGCCGATAATACAGTATCAACGTTTGGGCAACCTGAGATCACATCCAGAAAGAAAGAAATATTGTCATTGTGATATTAGCATTTTATTTGTTTTGCTCTCTTTCTCTTTCCTTTTCTATTTCTGTCTTTCTCTGGCTAACAGACGTCAGACGTCAGATGCATTTATAATCTTTAATTATTTGAGTTGGATTCAGAGGAAATGTAATTATTACAAATTATAGAATATTTTATTCCCTCCATTTCGTGGTAACTAACCAGAACAAACGACACAAAACACTAAAAAGGTCATTTAATCCTATTCCTTTTTTGGATTTTTTCATCACTTCTCAATTCAGCCATTTCACTGTTTTAAGGCGTTTCCACTTGTCCCTTTTTGCATCCGGGAAGCGCTTCATGACTGCCTCTGTGGAGGGAAAGCAACAACTAGAAGATAAAAAGCACAAAAAACAGTAAGGGGTTGGGTTTGGGCTCATAAAACTTTAATAAATAAAAAATCCATATAAATACGTAAAAATCTTATCAGATTAAATTGAATAAGAAATTCGTAACCATTAATGCCCTATTTGCAATGATTGATTTGAAAATTCAATTAAGGGATAGGTTAACTTTTTTACACCTTTAGTCAGATAGTTCCTTACCCTGAAAGTAAGGCCAGTAGAAACTGTAATCCATGATTTAGAGTTGTTTAAATAGCCACTATTAACTATGAACTTTGACTAACTGCCCCAATCACCACCCATAGTTTTTTTGTTAGCCATCTGATTATAAGGTCTAAAAAAAAAGTTAACTATGCCTTTAACATGCAGTGTTCGGTTTTCGCCAGGCATAATGGGACCCATGTCATCCAAAAATATATCATTTTGAATCATCTGTCCATTGAATATTCTTCCAAGAGTCTTGATGATCATCCAGGTGCTTTTTGGAAAACATGAGTCAACCTTTTGGACGACGTGGGTCCTATTATGCCTGGCAAAAACCAAACACTGCATTCTACAGTAAGAGCCTCATTACAAAGGTCAAGCATGGCGGTGGTATTGTGATGGTTTGGGGATGTTTTGCTGCCTCAGGACCTGGACAACATGCTTTAACAGAAGGAACCATGAATTCTGCTCTGTATCAGAAAATTCTACAGGAGAATGTCAGGCCATCCATCTGTAAACTGAAGCAAGACAATGATTCAAAACACAAAATCAAGTCCACATGAAAATGTCTAAAAATAAACAAATTTGAAGTTTTGGAATGGCCTTGTCAAAATCCAGACCTAATCCAAATTGAGATGTTGTGGCAGGACTTAAAATTAGCAGTTCATGCTTGAAAACCTACAACTGTCGCAGAGTTAAAGCAGTTCTGCATGCAAGAGTGAGCCAAAATTCCTCCACAGCGATGTGAGAAGACTGATCAACAACTACAGGAAGCATTTGGTTGCAGTCATTGCCGCTAAAGTTGGCACAACCAGTTATTGACTGTAATTACTTTTTCAAATAGGGGAATTGGTAGTGCATAACTTTGTTAATAAAATAAGTATATACAGTTGAAGTTGGAAGTTTACATACACCTTAGCCAATTACATTTAAACTCAGTTTTTCACAATTCCTGACATTTAATCCTAGTAAAAATGTTTCGTCTTAGGTCAGTTAAGATCACCACTTTATTTTAAGAATGTGAAATGTCAGAATAATAGTAGAGAGAATTATTTATTTCAGCTTTTATTTCTTTCATCACATTCCCAGTGGGTCAGAAGTTTACATACACTTAATTAGTATTTGGTAGCATTGCCTTTAAATTCTTTAACTTGGGTCAAACGTTTCGTGAATTTGGCCCATCCCTCCTGACAGAGCTGGTGTAAGTGAGTCAGGTTTGTAGGCTTCCTTGCTCGCACACGCTCTTTCAGTTCTGCCCACACATTTTCTATAGGATTGAGGTCAGGGCTTTGTGATGGCCACTCCAATACCTTGACTTTGTTGTCCTTAAGCCATTTTGCCACATCTTTGAAAGTATGCTTGGGGTCATTGTCCATTTGGTAGACCCATTTGCGACCAAGCTTTAACTTCCTGGCTGATGTCTTGAGATGTTGCTACGGTTGCAAACCGTAGTCTGGCTTTTTTATGGCGGTTTTGGAGCAGTGGCTTCTTCCTTGCTGAGGGCCTTTCAGGTTATGTCGATATAGGACTTGTTTTACTGTGGATATAAATACTTTTGTACCTGTTTCCTCCAGCATCTTCACAAGGTCCTTTGCTGTTGTTCTGGGATTGATCTGCACTATTCGCACCAAAGTACGTTCATCTCTAGGATACAGAACGCATCTCCTTCCTGAGGTGTATGATGGCTGCGTGGTCCAATGGTGTTTATACTTGCGTACTATTGTTTGTACAGATGAATGTGGTACCTTCAGGCATTTGGAAATTGCTCCCAAGGATGAACCAGACTTGTGGAGGTCTTGGCTGATTTCTTTTGATTTTCCCATGATGTCAAGCAAAGAGGCACTGAGTTTGAATTGTAGGCCTTGAAATACATCCACAGGTACACCTCCAATTGACTCAAATCATGTCGATTAGCCTATCAGAAGCTGCTAAATCCATGATATCATTTTCTGGAATTTTCCCAGCTGTTTTATGGCACAGTCAACATAGTGTATGTAAACTTCTGACCTACTGGAATTATCTGTCTGTAAACAATTGCTGGAAAAATGACTTGTGTCATGCACAAAGTAGATGTCCTAACTGACTTGCCAAAACTACAGTTTGTTAACAAGAAATTTGTGGAGTGGTTGAAAAACTAGTTTTAATGACTCCAACCTAAGTGTATGTCAACGCACAATTTACAGTTCATATCAGGAAATCAGTCAATTGAAATCAATTCATTAGGTCCTAACATATTTCTCATGACTGGGAAAACACATGACTGGTCACAGATAACTTTAAAAAAGGTAGTGGTGGATCAAAAAAACCAGTCAATATCTGGTGTGACCACCATTTGTCTCATGCAGCGTCACACATCTCCTTCACATAGAGTTGATCAGGATGTTGATTGTGGCCTGTGCAATGTTGTTCCACTCCTCTTCAATGGCTATGCAAAGTTGCTGGATATTAGAGGGAACTGGAACGCTCTGTCGTACATGTCGGTCCAGAGCATCCCAAACATGCTCAATGTCTGGTCAGAATGCAGGCCATGGAAGAACTGTGACATTTTCAGCTTCCAGGAATTGTGTACAGATCCCTGCGACAATGGGCCCCAGGATCTCGTCAAGCTTTTTCTTTGCATTCAAATTGACATCGATAAAATGCAATTGTGTTAGTTGTCCGTAGCTTCAGCCTGCTTATACCATAATCCCACTGCCACCATGGGGCACTCTGTTCACAACGTTGACGTCAGCAAACCGCTCGCCCACACGACGCCATACACATTGTCTGCTATCTGCCCAGTACAGTTGAAACTGGGATTCATCCGTGAAGAGCACACTTCTCTAGCGTGCCGGCGGCTATCGAAGGTGATTACGATGCCGAGCTGCAGTCAGGTCAAGACGCTGGTGAGGACGATGAGCACCCAGATGAGCTTCACTGAGACGATTTCTGACAGTTTGTGCAGAAATTCTTTGGTTGTGCAAACCCACAGTTTCATCAGCTGTCCGAGTGGCTGGTCTCAAGACAATCCTGCAGGCGAAGAAGCCGGATGTGGAGGTCCTGGGCTGGCATGGTTACACGTGGTCTGCGGTTGTGAGGCCGGTTGGATGTACTGCCAAATTCTCTAAAATGACGTTGGAGGGGGCTTATGGTAGATACATGAACATTCAAATCTCTGGCAACAGTTCTGGTGGACATCCCTGCAGTCAGCATGCCAAAACTTGAGACATCTGTGGCATTGTGTTGTGTGACAAAACTTCACATTTTAGAGTGTTCTTTTAGTGTCCCCAGCACAAGGTACACCTGTGTAATGGTCATGCTGTTTAATCAGTTTCATGATATGCCATACTTGTCAGGTGGATGGATTGTCTTGGCAAATGAGAAATACTCACTAACAGGGATATAAACAATTTTGCATATGAAACATGGGACCAACACTTTACATGTTGCATCTATATTTTGTTCAGTGTATATTATTGAAATATATTACCATATATTTTAAAATGTATGTCACATTTATATATGGGTTTTAAATATATGATCATATATCTTAAAATATACTGTATGTCACATTCTTTGGTATATGGCCATATATTACTTTTCTGTATGGGAGCTGAGCTTCCATTGGAAGTCAAATTCCTGACCCTTTATTGGACTCTTAAATACCACTTTGTATCATAACCACTTCCTTCACAGTGAATGGAATGTTTACAGAGTCAGATGACTACAATGCTGTGCTGAAGGAGCTTTGTCTCTTCATAAGCCACACACTGGCACCCATTCAAAGCAGAACGAGGGCAATGATCACTATGGCTGCCGACAGCTGTAGTTGTTGTGCAAATGGCCGTGTGAACAAGGGAGCCTGGTTGTGAATCCTGATTAAACCACATGTGTTCTGGCAGTGGGATCAGAGCAGCACTCAGGCCCCAATGGAAACCATCAGAAATATCACCAATGACGTATCTAAACCCTCGATAGGTGATGCTATGTCTTGGCCAATAAGAGCCTTTTTTTGTATTGTATTTATTATGGAGCCCCATTAGTTCCTGCCAAGGCAGCAGCTACTCTTCCTGGTGTCCGGCAGAATTAAGGCAGTTATACAGTTTTAAAAACATTACAATACATTCATTACAGAATACACAACACACTAAGTGTGTGCCCTCAGGCCCGTACTCCACTACCACATATCTACAACACAAAATACATGTGTACGTGTGTGTCAAGTGTGTATGTTACCATGTGTATGCATATGTCTGTGCCTATGTTTGTGTTAGGGATTCTGTTATCATACTGCCATTATCAAAGCCTCCTTTCAAGGCTTTGATTAATGGAAGTGAATCAGGGAAAAACTATATTCCCACATTAAAATAGCCAACTTGTCAACAAGGCAACGATGTGAGACATATCGATGCAGCCAGCACCAATTCAAGGGATGTCAAGAAGACATTTGATATGCAAGTATCTAAATAGTTGTTGGTCTATTTTGAGAGACAGACTGCTCCTGACAGATTGTGGTACTGTGTAGCCTAACCATTGCAGGGCATGTAAGCAACAGTCAGTGTATGCAAGCTAGCTTACAAAACGATAACCCATTGTTGATGTTATTAAGCATAGATGAAGTGGTGATTCATGTGTACAATTAAACTGCTTTTCTAATAGTCCTTTCACAACTGTTGAACAAATATTGTGCATTGACAATGAATGTAGTTAAAGCAAGCAGCCAGCCAAGTACTACACGACATGATGTATAGAAAAAAGATCACCAGTGAACCCAGTGTTTTTTACAGTCTATGAGTGAACCAGTTCCTAGGTTTATTGTACTAAGAGTCATCTGTATACATCAATGATGTTGCTCTTGCTACTGGTGAGTCTCTGATCCACCTCTACGCAGACGACACCATTCTGTATACTTCTGGCCCTTCTTTGGACACTGTGTTAACAACCCTCCAGGCAAGCTTCAATGCCATACAACTCTCCTTCCGTGGCCTCCAGCTGCTCTTTAATACAAGTAAAACTAAATGCATGCTCTTCAACCAATCGCTGCGTGCACCTGCCCGCCTGTCTAACATCACTACTCTGGACGGCTCTGACTTAGAATACGTGGACAACTACAAATACCTAGGTGTCTGGTTAGACTGTAAAATCTCCTTCCAGACCCACATCAAACATCTCTAATCCAAAGTTAAATATAGAATTGGCTTCCTATTTCACAACAAAGCATCCTTCACTCATGCTGCCAAACATACCCTTGTAAAACTGACCATCCTACCAATCCTCGACTTCGGCGATGTCATTTACAAAATAGCCTCCAATACCCTACTCAACAAATTGGATGCAGTCTATCACAGTGCAATCCGTTTTGTCACCAAAGCCCCATATACTACCCACATTTGCGACCTGTAAGCTCTCGTTGGCTGGCCCTCGCTTCATACTCGTCGCCAAACCCACTGGCTCCATGTCATCTACAAGACCCGCTAGGTAAAGTCCCCCCTTATCTCAGCTAGTTGGTCACCATAGCATCACCCACCTGTAGCACGCGCTCCAGCAGGTATATCTCGCTGGTCACCCCCAAAACCAATTCTTTCTTTGGCCGCCTCTCCTTCCAGTTCTCTGCTGCCAATGACTGGAACGAACTACAAAAATCTCTGAAACTGGAAACACTTATCTCCCTCACTAGCTTTAAGCACCAACTGTCAGAGCAGCTCACAGATTACTGCACCTGTACATAGCCCACCTATAATTTAGCCCAAACAACTACCTCTTTCCCTACTGTATTTATTTTATTTATTTATTTTGCTCCTTTGCACCCCATTATTTTTATTTCTACTTTGCACATTCTTCCACTGCAAATCTTCCATTCCAGTGTTTTACTTGCTATATTGTATTTACTTTGCCACCATGGCCTTTTTTTTTTGCCTTTACCTCCCTTATCTCACCTCATTTGCTCACATCGTATATAGACTTGTTTATACTGTATTATTGACTGTATGTTTGTTTTACTCCATGTGTAACTCTGTGTTGTTGTATGTGTCAAACTGCTTTGCTTTATCTTGGCCAGGTTGCAATTGTAAATGAGAACTTGTTCTCAACTTGCCTACCTGGTGAAATAAAGGTGAAATAAAAAATATATTGACCTTGACTATTATATTTCATTTTTACTGGCTTCGTGTGGGAGAAACTTTACATCAGATTGATCTTAAATTGGTCAGCAATATTGAAAGCATATTATTATGGGATCATGCATTAACTCCTCTAGCTTTACATTATTGTAATTGACATTGTGTTGATTTGTAATGTAGAGATGAAAGCTAAATGCTTCCACTTCAACAGCTACAGGTTTTGATAAATGTTTTTGAAAATTTTGATGACACACTATGTAAACAATACATAGTATTATATGAACTGAACAGAAGCTAATCCTTTTTTAATAAATGTGGAAAACAGAAAAACATTTTAGAATTTTTGATAGAGTTCTTATGTTGCTGTCCCCACTGCAAAAAGAAATACTTAAACGCATGGATTTTTGTCCTTGAAACATTACATTGAAATAGTGTAAATTCACATTAATTCCTAAGGAGGCTGTTCCCCCTGAGAAATATCATTAGGGCGGTTGAGGAATATCATTAGGGCGGTTGAGGAATATCATTAGGGCGGTTGAGGAATATCATTAGGGCGGTTGAGGAATATCATTAGGGCGGTTGAGGAATATCATTAGGGCGGTTGAGGAATATCATTAGGGCGGTTGAGGAATATCATTACGCCGGTTGAGGAATATCATTAGGGCGGTTGAGGAATATCATTAGGGCGGTTGAGGAATATCATTAGGGCGGTTGAGGAATATCATTAGGGCGGTTGAGGAATATCATTAGGGCGGTTGAGGAATATCATTAGGGCGGTTGAGGAATATCATTAGGGCGGTTGAGGAATATCATTAGGGCGGTTGAGGAATATCATTAGGGCGGTTGAGGAATATCATTAGGGCGGTTGAGGAATATCATTAGGGCGGTTGAGGAATATCATTAGGGCGGTTGAGGAATATCATTAGGGCGGTTGAGGAATATCATTAGGGCGGTTGAGGAATATCATTAGGGTGGTTGATGAATATCATTAGGGCAGTTGAGGAATATCATTAGGGCGGTTGATGAGGAATATCATTAGAACGGTTGAGGAATATCATTAGGGCAGTTGAGGAATATCATTAGGGCGGTTGAGGAATATCATTAGGGCGGTTGAGGAATATCATTAGGGCAGTTGAGGAATATCATTAGGGCGGTTGAGGAATATCATTAGGGCGGTTGAGGAATATCATTAGGGCGGTTGAGGAATATCATTAGGGCAGTTGAGGAATATCATTAGGGCGGTTGAGGAATATCATTAGGGCAGTTGAGGAATATCATTAGGGCGGTTGAGGAATATCATTAGGGCAGTTGAGGAATATCATTAGGGCGGTTGAGGAATATCATTAGGGCGGTTGAGGAATATCATTAGGGCGGTTGAGGAATATCATTAGGGCGGTTGAGGAATATCATTAGGGCGGTTGAGGAATATCATTAGGGCGGTTGAGGAATATCATTAGGGCGGTTGAGGAATATCATTAGGGCGGTTGAGGAATATCATTAGGGTGGTTGATGAATATCATTAGGGCAGTTGAGGAATATCATTAGGGCGGTTGATGAGGAATATCATTAGAACGGTTGAGGAATATCATTAGGGCAGTTGAGGAATATCATTAGGGCGGTTGAGGAATATCATTAGGGCGGTTGAGGAATATCATTAGGGCAGTTGAGGAATATCATTAGGGCGGTTGAGGAATATCATTAGGGCGGTTGAGGAATATCATTAGGGCGGTTGAGGAATATCATTACGCCGGTTGAGGAATATCATTAGGGCGGTTGAGGAATATCATTAGGGCGGTTGAGGAACATCATTAGGGCGGTTGATGAGGAATATCATTAGGGCGGTTGAGGAATATCATTAGGGCGGTTGAGGAATATCATTACGCCGGTTGAGGAATCTCATTACGCCGGTTGAGGAATATCATTAGGGCGGTTGAGGAATATCATTAGGGCGGTTGATGAGGAATATCATTAGGGCGGTTGAGGAATCTCATTACGCCGGTTGAGGAATATCATTAGGGCGGTTGAGGAATATCATTAGGGCGGTTGAGGAATATCATTAGGGCGGTTGAGGAACATCATTAGGGCGGTTGAGGAATATCATTAGGGCGGTTGAGGAATATCATTAGGGCGGTTGAGGAATTCAGAACAGCGCCCCTGTCAGTCATCTAGTGAATACAAGTACACTGAGTATACAAAGCATTAAGAACATCTGCTCTTTCCATGACATAGACAGACTGACCAGGTGAATCCAGGTGAAAGCTATGATCCCTTATTGATGTCACTTGTTAAATCCACTTCAATCAGTGTAGACAATGGGGAGGAGACAGATTAAATGATGTTTTTGCCTTGAGACGGATTGTGTATGTGTGCCATTCAGAGGGTGAATGGGCAAGACAAAAAATGTAAGTGCCTTTGAACGGGCTGTGGTAGTAGGTGCCATGCACACCAGTTTGTGTCAAGAACTGCAACGTTGCAGGGTTTTTCACACTCAACAGTTTCCCGTGTGTATCAAGAACGGTCCACCACCCAAAGGACATCCAGCCAACTTGACATTGGCCATCATCCCTGTCGAACGCTTTTGACACCTTGTAGAGTTCATGCCCGATGAATAGAGGCTGTTCTGAGGGCAAAGTGTGGAGGGGAGTGGGGTGTAACTCAATATTAGGAAGGTGTTCCTAATGTTTGGAATACTCAGTGTATACAGGTAACTGCCAAAATAAAGGAAACACCAACATAAAGTGTCTTAATAGGGCGTTGGGCGACGGCAAGCCAGAACAGATTCAATGCACCTTGGCATAGATTCTACTTTGTATCCCTCATTTAATCAAGTGTTTCCTTTATTTTAGGAGTTAACTGTATATTCTCTTCACGTTAATTTAACTCTCCCACCGTTACTGCATAGTGGAATGAATCACAATACAATATCGCATTGCAGTCTGACTATCTTAACAGAATGACACAATACTATATTGCTATGAGTTCTAAAAAAAAAAAAAACATTTTTAAACTGAGATTAATTTGTTGGCTTGTGGTTTTGATTTGGAGAGTGAAATACAAATCTTTCAGCCAGCCTCAACCTCATGGTGAACTTAAACAATGGCGTAAGCTGAGGGATAAACACTCCCAAACTGTATGTGTCAATTTAAACATCCCCTCTCTGAGAGAGAGAGAGAGAGAGAGAGAGAGAGAGACCTGAATCTAGTCACACACCCACCTACCTAGCAGCCGTGACGCAATACTACAATTAGTTGCTTTGCTCCTTAGGATACAGTAGACCAATACCATACATATTAATTCACCGGCACATTACCATAATAAAAAATGGATATTACTTACACATGGAGACTGAAAACTCTGTCTTTCCTGTTCACTTCTTTAGCTCGCGGGAATTGCTTCTCTAGCTGGCTGCTTGTATTTGTACTATTTGTGCAGACATGTTCCCGAATGACTCCTAACACTGACTACCTTATTTAAATAGCCAGGCCTATGAATTATGAGAGAACACACTCAACATGGGGAGCAATGCTGAAATATTTACATATCTACCACTGTCAAAATGCAACGTTTAACCAGATTATGTACAAGTTTAAACAACATTTTCCACATTATCTCCCATAAGTCATACTGTTTGGTGGCATCCTCTCCTGACTTCCCTCTTGTACCTCATGAAGAATCTGACTGAATGAGAAGTCAGTGGAACGAGAGTGAAGTTGGGCTTTTAGGGCATGAGTGAAGTCAGCAACATGCATACTTAACATGCATACTTCATGACAGCCAAATGCAGGTCACTCGGTTTTAAATATTATTTGAACATTCCAGGCGCAATGGAACCGATGGAATACACCCAAAGGTACCAACCTCACCCATCTGGCACTTCACACAGGCTCAAGCAAACGCTCAATGTATTCTAAAACTAAAAATAATCTGATAATACTATCTGAGCCCAGATACAATACAGTGTCCTTTCTCAACCTGGCGAATTGGACCATTAGAGCAATAAGGATCATAATTAACTTGAGTACAGACCATTCTAATGCCCTACTGAAGTTCAAGGAACAGAAAGGGAAACTATGTTATAAGCAAGGAGCAGAGACCAGACCCACGTCATGCTGTTCTAAAGTGATCCTAGCTTAAATAAAGCACTTACGATGTGGGTGCTCTCTCAGTCTCACAGTAAGGGGGATGCTTGCTCCAAACCCCTCAGAATAACACCTCTTCAGTTTGTGTGTTTTCACTGTGAACAGAGAGGGGGCTGTTACGGTCTGGATCAACTCCATCAGACGGTGGAATAAGGCAGCAGATAGTATATACTGTATATAATCACTGTTGATTCTAACTACAATTTGAGGAGTGAGTCTCGTTTTGGTTAAATACTGAACAAATATATAAACGCAACATGTAACAATTTTAATGATTTTACTGAGTTACAGTTCATATAAGGAAATCAGTCGACTGAAATAAATTCATTAGGCCCTAATATGCCGACACACATTAGACAAACCCATCGGGGAGTTTTTCCCCGCAAAAGCGCTTTATTTACAGACAGAAATACTCCTCAGTTTCATGAGCTGTCCAGGTGGCTGATCTCAGACGATCCCACAGGTAAAGAAACATGGGACCAACACTTTACATATTGCGTTTTGATTTTTGTTCAGTATAGTTCTCTAATTTTCTCTCTCTCTTTATTTCTCTCTTTAAATAGCCAGATATGATGTAACACACTCCTTTAGGATACTTTTCCTGATTGGTGTTAAAGATCTAAGGCTCCGGTCGTGAGCTTGACGGTTGCCAATTAATTGCGGTGGGCAGAACCACTTGACAAGCCCGTATTACCACAGACAAGCTGAAACCAAATTCTCACCAGAGTTCACCAGATATTTCCTGTATAAAGCATGTCCCTGTACAAGCCTCTCAGACAGGGAGACAATAACTCCGCCTCTGCTGCTTTGTCTTGGAAATAGATTCTTTCCTTCATCCAAGGTATCAACCTTTAAAAGTCTGGACCTATTGGAAACACCATAATTGGTCCAGACTAGTTCCTATTGTGAAGATAATAACAAAAGTGCAGTACATTGCATTACGGGGAAAAAAACAGACAAACAAAAAAACATTCCACTGAAATACAGAAGCTCTGTAAAACCCAGCTTTAATTTGCCAGAAGAATTATGGCTGAAATTAGAACTAGCAGCTATACTATGTAGAGATTGTGTTAATCAGACAAAATAAGCCCATTCCAGACACCACACATCCCACTGAACCCATAGAGACAGTCCGGAGTCCCGCACACAGAAATATGACATATTGTGCAGTACACAGCCTTTGAAAATCCCGGGTTGCAATGGTGTTTTGATGTAGGCCAAAACTGAATAATTATTATCCTTCATAGAGGAAGAGAAGCACAAAAGGCAGTGTGGAGAGGGCTTGTTAAAAGCTGCCACAGACTGAACGCTGAATGAACAGTGGGAAGAAGATGTGCTGTCTGGTCCTTTCATTCAGGCAGCAGGGCACCCAAATGGGCATCCAGACAACACAAGCCAGCCAGCCCAGCCAGACAGGCTTTTGTAAGGAAGATAACATAAGCTCTGGGTTGCCAGATTGTTGGCCAGATTCCGCACTGCCAGCCATACAGAAACATTTTAGCACTATGAAATAGCTTGCGGAAATTATAAATAAATAAATAAAATCAGCTATTTCCTAGCAGTTTCTATTTCTTCTTTTTACTGATGGGTTGATTATACAGTTGAAGTCAGAAGTTTACATACACCTTAGACAAATACATTTAAACTCAGTTTTTCATAGTTCCTGACATTTAATCAGAGTAAAACATTCCTGTCTTAGGTCAGTTAGCATCACCACTTTATTTTAAGAATGTGAAATGTCAGAATAATAGTAGAGAGAATTATTTATTTCAGCTTTTGTTTCTTTCATCACATTCCCAGTGGGTCAGAAGTTTACATACACTCAATTAGTATTTGGCAGCATTGCCTTTAAATTGTTTAACTTGGGTCTGTCACACCCTGGTCATCTATTTGGTGAAGTGCACCAGTCCCTCCTGCAGCAAAGCACCCCAACAGGATGCTGCCACCCCTGTGCTTCATGGTTGGGATGGTGTTCTTCGGCTTGCAAGACTCTCCCTTTTTCCTCCAAACAAAACGATGGTCATTATGGCAAAAAGTTATATTTGTTTCATCAGACCAGAGGACATTTCTCCAAAAAGAGTACGATCTTTGTCCCCATGTACAGTTGCAATCCGTAGTCATACTTTTTTTATGGCGGTTTTGGAGCAGTGATTTCTTCCTTGCTGAGCAGCATTTCAGGTTATGTCGATATAGGATTAATTTTACTATTGATATAGATACTTTTGTACCTGTTTCCTCCAGCATCTTCACAAGGTCCTTTGATGTTGTTCTGGGATTGATTTGCACTTTTCGCACCAAAGTACATTCATCTCTAGGAGACAGAACACGTCTCCTTCCTGAGCGGTATAACGGCTGCGTGGTCCCGTGGTGTTTACACTTGCGTACTATTGTTTGTACAGATGAACGTGGTACCAGGTGTTTGGAAAATTGCTCCCAAGGATGAACCAGACTTGTGGAGGTCTACAATTTTTTTTCTGAGGTCTTGGCTGATTTCTTTGAATTTTCCCATGATGTCAAGCAAAGAGGCACTGAGTTTGAAGGTTGGCCTTGAAATACATCCACAGGTACACCTCCAATTGACACAAATGATGTCAATTAGCCTATCAGAAGCTTCTAAAGCCATGACATAATTTTCTGGAATTTTCCAAGCTGTTTAAAGGCACAGTCAACTTAATGAATGTAAACTTCTGACCCACTGGGATTGTGATACAGTGAATTATAAGTGAAATTATCTGTCTGTAAACAATTGTTGGAAAAATTACTTGTGTCGTGCACAAAGTATATGTCCTAACCGACTTGCCAAAACTATAGATTGTTAACAAGACATTTGTGGAGTGGTTGAAAAACGAGTTTTAATGACTCCAACCTAAGTGTATGTAAACTTCCGACTTCAACTGTATATACAAAAAAGTAATATCTGATAAACATATGCCCTGGCAATCCATTAAGATTTGAGCAAACATCAGGGGCATTCAACATGTTCTTGCCTGCAGGGGACTCCTACTGAGGAAAACTGGCGACACAGGGACCCCCATCATATGTTAACCGCCCTAAAAAAAAGTAACGTATTGTCTTATCAGGTGAATTTAATAGCAAGGAGAAAAAGTGAATAGATTTAGTAGATCATTTTCTATTATATTGAACTCCCCACATTACGATTGGAAGAGGAGGTATAAACTCGAACAGAGCCTGTTAGCTGGAAAAAGGTAAATCCAAACACATTTTCGCTAAAAGCAGCTGTTTAGCTGGTTAAATAAAGGTGAGCCATGTGTTGGCAAAAATGAAAGTCCAAGTCAAGAAAGTTTTAGCCAGCAGCACTTGCTGTGACCCGTATGTAAGCCTATGTAAGATAATGTCATTTAAGAAAAGGTCAATCAGGAAGGCTGGTCTGAATGCTCGTTTAACTTTAACCTGTAAGCATAACATAATTTACTTTGTTAACAAACCTATCATCATCGACATAGCATCTTGCTGCTTCTCCTCTTTCCCATTAGCCATGTGCGGAATGTCAATGCCTTATTCTAAAATGGATTAAATAAAAATATATATATTCTCAACAATCAACACACAATACCCCATAATGACAAAGTAAAAACAGTTTCTAGTTTTAACAAATGTATTAAACATTTTAAACAGAAATACCTTATTTACATAAGTATTCAGACCCTTTGCTATGAGACTGGAAATTGAGCTCAGGTGCAATCTGTTTCCATTGATCTACCCTTGAGATGTTTCTACAACTTGATTGGAGTCCACCTGTGGTAAAGTCAATTGATTGGACATGATTTGGAAAGGCACACGCCTGTCTTTATAAGGTCCCAGAGTTGACAGTGCACGTCAGAGCAAAAAACAAGCCATGAGGTCAAAGGAATTGTCGTTAGAGCTCTGAGACAATATTGTGTCAAGGCACAGATCTGGGGAAGGGTACCAATAAACGTCTGCAGCATTGAAGGTCCCCAAGAACACAATGGTCTCAATCATTCTTAAACGGAAGAAGTTTGGAACCACCAAGGCTTTTCCTAGAGCTGGCCGCCCAACCAACCTAGCAATCGGGAGAAGGGCCTTGTTCAGGGAGTTGACCAAGAATCCGATAGTCACTCTGACAGAGCTCTAGAGTTCCTCTGTGGAGATGGGAGAAACTTCCAGAAGGACAACATCTCTGCAGCACTCCACCAATCAGGACTTTATGGTTGAGTGGCCAGACGGAAGCAACTCCTCAGTTAAAGGCACATGACAGCCCGCTTGGAGTTTGCCAAAAGTCTCCTAAAGACTCCTTGAAGAGTACCTGGTTCAGTCTGCTTTCCAACTGACACTGGGAGACAAATTCACCTTTCAGCAGGACAATAACCTAAAACACAAGCGCAAATATACACTGGAGTTGCTTATCAAGACAACATTGAATGTTCCTGAGTGGCCTAGCTACAGTTTGATTTAAATCAGCTTGGATATCTATGGCAAGAAGTGAAAATGGCTGTCTAGCTACGATCAACAACCAACAGAGCATGAAGAATAAATGTACAATATGGTACAATTCAGGTGTGCAAAGCTCAGAAAGACTGCCACCTGTAGTCACTGCCAAAGGTGATTATAACATGTATTGAGTCAGGGGTGTGAATAATTATGTAAATGTGATATTTTTGAAATACCTGCCATCACATCATCTGGCTATGAGGATTTTCCCTCGGAGAAGAGGCCTTTCCCAAGACTATTAATAAAATGTATTATTGCATTCTGTCTTTAGTTCATTCAGTTAAGCCAGAACTCGATTGAACACCAGTCAGTATAATGAGCTCCAATGAGTGTAATTAACTCACTAGGAGTTGAAAAACAAAGTTCACATCATTACAATATATTCCCCTATTTTTACTGTAGGTATGTCATTTAAAATGTTTTTATTCTGTTATTGCTAGCGATTTTCATAAACAACATTTCAATATATATTGTTTTATCTCTTGCCTACACGACAGTGTAATTGGCTTTGATTATGACAAGTTCAGAGTAATATCACTTCTCAGAACAAGAAAAGTTCTCAAGCTCAGAATTGATCATATAATGGGTCCCATGGCTGCTCCGCTAATATTGTAAACAATGAGCATACAGTAAGAACTAGCTCCAAAGTCCATCCTCTTTTTCCATCCTATTGATTCGAGTTTTCCCACTTTCCTAACTTTGCCCTTGAGAACAATCCTCCAATACACCGGCATGATTTTTACCATATGAGATTTATGAGTCTTGCGGTGGAGAGCTGGATCCAAATGCTGTTTAATATGCTTAATAGCTTTAATATCTTGTTGTTTGAATGAATGGGTAATGAGACAGGGCCGGCAGCCATACCATAACAATGATAAAGCAGCAATGTCACCCCAGAGTACCCTTCCACAATGAGCTTTGGCACTCTCCACTTTATCACCCTCATAAAAGAGAAAAAAATGTCCAAAATGAAGAATTAAAAGAGTTATTAGGAGAATGCGGCAGGAATACTGACTAAGTCGAGCCGTAATGAAACAATCAGGGCCATTTACCTTGTGTAAGACTAATTCAAGTCAATCTAACTCTTCCCGCCCGTAAAGAGTTGTTTCATGTAAGCGTATCACTTGAAACTTGTCAATGTTGATTAAGCTCGACAGTTGGTGCCATTGACTAAGTGTGTGCTGCAGGTGAGGTGAGTTGTTGATGGACGAGTATTATGTGGAGGTTGTTTTTTCTATGGTGGGAAGACATAACATTGAAATGACAACACTAGTCTATAAGGAACAGGTCATCTTGGAAATCTGAAGTCTAGGGCAACAGCACTAGGTCTGGGGATCATATTGGATGTTATTGGCCACTTCGAAAAGGGGAGAAAAACAATTCCGGGAGGGTGCTCTTCAGACAGACAACTCTCCCAACAAATCAAAAGTTTGGGTAGGTGGAGCTTAAAATGCATGTGGGAATTGTGCTCGTGAAAAATAATAATAATAATAATAATAATTTTAGCTACAGTCAGTGGTTGTAAACTTGTAACGCTAACGTTAGCTGTCATGGTGCACGCAAACTACTCACTTGTGAAATCTAGGTGAAAAATGCTAATAAGAACCTCAGCTGCCATCATGTATAATTCAAGTTCAACCGTAACCTCCTCTCCTTCTTCATTACCCCCTGGGAAACGGATGCAAACAATCATTAGCTTCGGTCCACATGGGCCTATATTCTCCTAATCCACCCATTCGCTCTCCTCTCCGTGTCTCACTTCTCCAAGTCTGCCTTTACATCATCATATCCTTCCGCCTGAGTGTGAGGCTGCTGGATAAACTCTGGCAGACCACATACGTCTATAGAGATGAGGAGCAGAGTAGAGCAGATGATGGGGTGGGCTAACTGGCTAAATGGGCTTAGCCTGCCTATAACCTCCCTGTTCTACCCTCTCCTTCTCTCTTGCTCTCCTTCTCTCTCTTTCTCTCACAGATGGCAGTGCAATCAGCCATGAGGGGGCTGGGGATCCATGACCGGTGGTTAGTGTCCTCTGTCCTGACACACTGCCTCTTCATTACACTCAAAGCAATGAGGAGTGCTTCAGAGCATTCATTCTCTCAGAGGAAAAAAGGAAGAGGGGAGAGGGAATGAAATCAAATGAGTGGTAACCTAGCTAACACCAGTGCTTTCTCGTTGTAGCCTATATACTGTAGTAAATTGCTGCTTCTAAACAGAGAGGTCGGTTAACAGGCAAGGAGAGCAGCATTGCAGTGGGCAAAAAAGCAAATTGAAAGAAGTAGTACTTATTTTGATCAATAGAGGTCACTGCTAATTCACATTTTAGAGTGCTGCTTGTCCTTATTGTAGGTTCAATGGAGACAAGAGGAATAGACTCACACGCTGTGTATCTTTTCAGACAAGTAAGGACTGGGACATATGCGGTAGGGATCCGTAGGCGTTTCATTAAAGTACTTCTAATTGGTGAGTTGTATGAAAGGACTCGAGTTGAATGTCCTAGAAGAAAAAGATCAAGGGAGTTCATATTTTCATGTTATGCATCCTAATACATGCGGTATTTGTAAGTCACTGCACAACTCTACCAAGTCACACAAACTGCCATGCGTTTGATCATAGTAATGGGCCAAGACAGCTAAGAGCTGGTTGGGGTGGCCGTTTCATTACAGAAGGAGCAGAGTGACATCTTACGGTGTGGTTAAATGTGATTATGTCACATAATATACTGCCTCTCAGTGTGATGGTACTAATTGAAGTGGGATTATGTGTATCATTATACCCAATGGCAGAGTAGCATAAAAAAAAACTAATTTAACAGGATAAATTTTACACTTGTTCTCTTTAGAGTGAGAGGTTAGTTACGACTCTCGGCTACATGAAACAAGTTTGTTGAAAACCCTCTCAGACTTCGACTCCTTCAGTCAGTGGCGATCCATTGAAAAGGTCCACCTGTTTTGACCCCCACCTGTTTAAAAACAATTATAATAGAGGACCCTGCATGTCATTCTGGGGAAAGGCTGTGTGCTAATCAAGCTCTGACAATTTTGTTCCTAAATTGAACTTCACAAGTTAAAAGTACCTGTTTGACCTTCTAAATCAGACTGGCAATAAGTAAGGATACGTATTCAAGTGAAGGACGGCATCAAAGAGAAGATATTCCGCTATATTTACCGTGTTTAAGTCGCTCACCGAGCCTATCTACACAATATGGTAGAGGCTGCCATTACAGCCAAAACAGAGACAGAGATGGCAGATGTTCATCTCTCATGCCAGAACAGAAGTTATTTCGACGAGAAACAGCCACCTCAATTGGAAAAATGCAAAACTCTATCAACGGCATGAAGGTTGCAACTGAAGAAAACGAATAAAGGGATGACCCACATTGAAAAGAAAACATGATGGAAAGTTATTACAACAAAACCAGGCTATTAACTACCTGATGTGCCATGTAGAGGAATTGAAACGTTTTCCAGACTTGTTGGAAAACTTTGCGCCGTAATAGTATTTAATTTTTGGGGGTCGAAACCAATGCAGAAAGGGGGCAGAAAAGGTTTGTGGACAAGATGCTGAAGGAGGTCTTGGATCATGGAGAGGGCCCACAGAACCGCACCTGCAGCCCAGAAGAGGCCCGGGGCGAAGCGAAACAGGAGATAACGCAGCTGTCGAGAACCAAGGGAGAACTATTCCACAAGAGACAAGCGCATATCTATCTTCAATGACTATGCTGCAGAGCGGTTGCGGAAAAGAAAAGATTACGACGGGATCAAGAGAGAATTAGCAGCCAAAAACATCACATACTCTCTGATGTTCCCTACGAAGCTGCGCGTCACCCATGAGAGGAAGACCCACATCTTTTATTCTGTACCTGTCGCCGCGTCCTTCCTGCACTCCATTGGGATTACACGACATTCTAGACCCAAGAACAGGGTCCGAAAAAATATGCAGACTATATGCCAAATTGTTGGGCCCAGAAGGAGTGAGAGACAGAAGGACTCAAGGCCCAAGAAGTAGCCTAAATCTACTGCGGAACATTGTCCAGTCCACATTAACTACTAAAGCGAGCCCTTCTTCTTAAGGACTTGAAACTACCTGGATTTATGCTCATAACTGGGATCTTATTGTTGGACTAATTCATCAATCTTTGACCTCCTGTAGTTTGTTGGGATGATAAGGTAATGATTTCATCTGGAAAAAACAGAATAGCCTACTTTCTTCATTCCCACTTTCTCTCTTAGTAGGCTATATAGTAAATATTATTGTTGTTTTATGGCAATTACATATAGGCTACCCAAGTGTAGGTTACTGAAAATATTAGCCAAAAATGTGCAGATCCTATATTGATTTAGACAATGATTTTGGATTACATTTCATTTCCAGCATTTAACCCTTTAGTTTAGGGCAGCCTGATTGGAATTGCATTTTGTTTTCTAATATTATTTGAGTTGGGAAAACATTTAATAGGCTATGGGTTATATTGTCTCGTTTATAACAGAGTGCAGGGAATGTCTCATGCATGCGGGTTTGTTGATTGGTTCCTCCCTTTTGTTTCATATTTATTCATTCATTTTTGCATCCAGGCTACTCTATAAATGATTGGTCGCTGAAGAAAAATTGTCTAGTGAAAAATAATCGGTCAGATATATGATAATATAGGCCAAACTATCCCTTTTTTCCCACAATTGCCCCGCTACTTGGTCTTGTGAGGACCCCGTCCTTGTTTAAAGAACACAACACCACCAAGATCTGCCACCCAGGAATGTGGCAGTCTTCTGTGTTCTACTTTTCATTTCACTGTTCGGGCTCCCTTCGTTCTAGTGGTAACACTTATTTTTGTGTTGATGTTCTTGCTGTTTCTGTGTGTTTTGCATTGAAATGAAAAACAAAGGATAGTTTCTGTCTACAGTTATGGGTACAAGGAAAAGGTCAATTTAAATCAAGGTCTGTAGTGTTTTATATTCACACGTTATACTGACAATGAAATCACTTAACATTTTGATTTGTAACGTGAAGGGCTTAAGCCATGTGATTTAAATGGAAATAAATATTGACACAGCTAAAACAAATGAATTGTGACATTGCCCTCCTCCAGGAGACCCACTTATCAGACGAGCACAAAAAGCTTAAAGGGAATGGCTAGGTCAGACTTTTTTCTCCTCTCACTCCTCCTCAACAATAAATGGTGTTTGCATACTGGTTAATAAGAGGTTGTCTTTGACATTGAAAAATAAAGTAACTGATTTCAGAGGATTGGTTTGTAATTGTTCAGTGCCTATTATTTGGCATAAATGTTACTTTTGCTCATTTGTATGCACCAAATCATGATTCCCCACAATTTATTGATAGATGTTTCTTAGAGATTGCTAAGCATCCAAATACAAATTGTGTAGTTGGAGGTGACTTTAATTGGACATTATCTCCATATTTGGACAAGTCACGACCAGGTGTTCCCATATAAAACATGTCTAGAGCAGTTCAATTTCACTGTGAAGAACAGGGGTTCATTGATATTTGGAGAAAGTTAAACCCAACAACAAAATGTTATACTTTCTTTTCAAATCCTCATGGCACTTACTCTATGATATTTTTCTTATCACTCAGACCTCAGCTCATCAGGTAGAAAACGGTATTATTATTAATAACATTACCATCTCAGATCGGTATCCCTAAAACTAAAGATCGACAACCTGATACATACAGGTGGAGGCTAAACGCTTCTCTTCTTGGAGAAACTTGTTTTCAAAAGGTTATTCAAGCTGAACTTACGACATTTTTTGGAATTTAACTCAACTGAAGGTATCAGCCCAACCTTTTTATGGGAGAGTGTTAATGCTTATTTTAGTGGTCAAATCATAGATTATTCATCTCTGCTCAAAAAAAGTATGTATACAAAAACAAGAGAATATTGAGAGAGAAATCTCCCAATTAGAAGAAAGACATAAGAAACAAGGGGTGGGGACACTAATTCAGTTGACTGCAATGAAAGTGGAGCTTAATACGCTTCTTACTTTTAAAGCTGAGGGCTCTATACGATTTGCCCAAAATAAATACTATACACTTATTGCACTGCAACTTAAAAAGGATGCAGCTGAACAATGTATTCCCAATATCAGAACTGTGTAGGGCAGTTACTTCTTGCCCCAAATACACAAATAAGACTTTGCTGAGTACTACGAGACTCTATATAAGAAACTTAAAGATGTGTCACACCCTGATCTGTTTCACCTGTCTTTGTGCTTGTCTCCACCCCCTCCAGTTGTCGCCCATCTTCCCCACTTATCCTCTGGGTATTTATACCTTTGTTTTCTGTCTGTCTGTGCCAGTTTGTCTTGTTCGTCAAGTCAATCAGCGTTTTTGTTCTCAGCTCCTGTTTTTCCCAGTCTCTCTTTTTCTCACCCTCCTGGTTTTGACCCTTACCTGCCCCAACTCTGAGCCCACCTGCCTGCCCCAACTCTGAGCCCGCCTGCCTGACCTGACTCTGAACCCGCCTGCCTCACCACTCTGCCTGACCTGACTCTGAGCCTGCCTGCCTGACCACTCTGCCTGACCTGACTCTGAGCCCGCCTGCCTGACCTGACTCTGAGCCCGCCTGCCTCACCACTCTGCCTGACCTGACTCTGAGCCTGCCTGCCTGACTACTCTGCCTGACCTGACTCTGAGCCCGCCTGCCTGACCTGACTCTGAGCCCGCCTGCCTCACCACTCTGCCTGACCTGACTCTGAGCCCGCCTGCCTCACCACTCTGCCTGACCTGACGCTGAGCCTGCCTGACCACTCTGCCTGACCTGACTCTGAGCCTGCCTGCCGTCCTATACCTTTGCCCCACTACTCTGGATTATCGACCCATGCCTACCTTAACCTGTCGTTTGCCTGCCCCTGTTGCTGTAATAATCATTGTTACTTCAACACAATCTGCATTTGGGTCTTACCTGAAACGTTATAAAACATTTCCTCTCCGGATGACTTTTTCACACATTTGAAGCTTCCAGAGGTATCGCGCGAAGATAAGGAAATGATAGACGCCCCCAATACTGACTCAAAGATAGAATCAAATCAAATCAAATGGGAAGTGTCTGGGTCCCAATGGGTTCCCCTGTGAGTTCTACAAAACTTTCAGAAAATAACTAATAACTGGGTCTTTCTTTTAGCAACGTTAACGAAGTTTGGTTTTGGGGAGCACTTTTTGAAATGGATAGTTGATATATTCAAGTCCAAAATCATCTATTAGAACAAATGGGACTGTCACATTCCTTTTCGCTACAACGAGGAAATCATCAAGGAGATTGTCTCTCGCCACTTTTATTTGCCCTTAGTATAGAACCTCTGACGGACGCTATTCAAAGTGCCATAAACATTCATGGTCTGCAGGTGGGGCCAATTAACAAATGATATTTCTATGCAGACGATGTCATCCTGTACATAACAGAGGCTGAGACAACAATTCCAAATATATTCAAAGTAATAGATGAATATGGTGCTACATCAGGCTATAAAATTAATGTTGGGAAAATGATTGCAATGATGACATTTGGTGATGCACCCTCAAGTATCAAAGACAACTAGGCATTTAAGTGGACTGATACAAGCATGCATTACATGGGTGTTGATATTATGTCAGACTATGGGAAACTCTGTGCTTTGAACTATCGCACCCTGTGATTAGTAAAATCACTGAATATCCAGACCGTTGGATGCCCCTCCCTATATCTCTAGCAGGTCGGGTTGCTTCAGTGAAAATGAATGTTTTACCAAGACTGCTTTATCTGTTTTCAATGCTTCCTCTTAAAGTCCTGGGCTTGGCCTTCCTAACCTTAAATCATATTACTGGGCGGCACAACTTAATCACATAGCATCATGGATTCAACAACCGAAGAATTTGTCATGGCTTGAAATTGAGGGTCAATCATTTGTGATATGCCTTTATTCGTCTACTCTTTATAGTTGACCCTATTTATATTGACAGGATTAAACAAAACCCAATTATTACTCTTCCATTGAAACATGGAGGGAGGTTCAGCGCCAATATAAACTGAGTAATGACATTTCTAGACACTCGCCTGTATTCCACAACCCAGCCTTTCTTCCTGCTACTATGTCCCAAGGATTTAGGGAATTGGAAAAGAGAGGGGTTTGTACAGTCTCTCAACTATTCAAAGGCAACATTTTGAAATAATTTCAAGAAATCCAGGAGGAATTCATTACATCCAAAATAAATGTTTATAGGTACCTTCAAGTAAGGCAATATATTTATTTTTACAAGAAATGTCTGAGCCGATTAATCCTATCGACGAGATGATTTAATTACTTTATCAATGGGAAAACATTGGAACCATTACAATTTTTTTTATCACAATATCCTTAACATTAAAATATTATCTTTAGATAATCTTAGGAAATAATGGCAGGTTGAATTACAGGTGCAGATATCAGAGGAGAGTTAAATAACTAAATATAATGAAAACGCTTTATAAAGCCACGACATGTAACCAAACAAGGGAGTTTCAATTCAAAGTACCACATCATTTTTTTTTATGAGCCCTGATCGATTTTAGAAAATTAAAAAAGGAATATCCGCCACATGTTGGAGGCAGTGTGGACAAATAGGTACTTTATCACATATATTTTGTCAATGCCCGAAAATCCAGCCTTTTTGGTCTGAAATTCTCCATGTGATACAGGACATCACAGGTATTATTGTTCAACCAGACCCATTTCATCTCCTTCTAGGTATTGTTCCCGTGGAGACACTACAATCCTCTCCACTTAAATTGATAGATTGTCTTTTAGCAGCAGCAACAACATGTGTAACAGAATGCTGGAAAAATGAACATGTATCCTCCAAGTATATGTGGTTAGGGCTATGCAGGGAACTTGCTGTCATGGAGAGATTTACATCTATCTTGCAACAGACAGCATATGTATGAAGGTATCTGGTCAGACTTTCTGACATATCGTACGAGTCTGATTCTGTTATTTCTGTTGGTTATTTTTGTTTCTGTTGTCTTTCTGTGGCTTTATCCAAATTGTATTCCTATTGAGACTCTTGAAATATTTGCTCTATACAGACTAAATGTACCCTTAACATGTGAATGTAATTACGCTCCTTTGTAAAGACTTCAAATATATGTTGTGTATGGTTGGTACATGTTCTTTATGTGCTCTTGAATACAAATTAATGAAACAAAAAACAATAATAACAATACAAATGTGGCCTGTTGTGCATGTAAATCTGGCATTAATTAGTGTCACGTGAGTTTAGCAAACAATGTAAAAAAAAATTGTATTATTTGGCTAATAAAGGAGCATATAGACATGGTATCTTTCTTTGAGTAAGGCAGCTCCTAAATGCAGGTGTTTCCTAGCTCAGTGCTTTCTGTGGTGGAGGGTCAGCCAGCGAAAGCACGGAGCGTAGGCGTTGTTAATCTTCTCTGGTTAATCTTCTTAATCAAGAAACTATGGCACCATTAACTAACTAGGTATCCCCCTTTCCCTTCTGGAGAGAGCCGTAGCCCTGAGTTACCCACAACCCTCCGCATTTAGCACCCTGAATGGGTCTGTTTTGGATGGCTAGCATAATGCTAACAGGCATGACAGTTCATTTATACACCAAATTCTCCTTCTGTCTCAAGCCTCGTAATGATTTAGCGATTCCTGCAGGCTCGGTTGTTCTATCAGATTAGTGTGCAGGCCATTGCTTCTGACTAACTGGGTTAATTACTGAAAAAAAAAAAAATCTTTCTATATGAGTGGGTACCATACAGAGAATATAGAGCAGGAACTCCGTGATAAACAAAAACAAAAAAACTGACATGACTAGAGACTGGCATATATCCAGGTGTAAAGGATGTTGCCCAAGAGGGTGAGCGAACGTGTCAGAAGGTGAAATCAAACAGCATGTAAAATCTCTCCATTTTAGGGGACATCATTGAAAAGGGTGTAAGTTGGAAATGAACAGGTTGTTCAATCCATTCAAAAGACATGGTCAGGTTTTGCGGTGCGTTAAAAATGGGACTCAGGCCCTGAGGGCTGATAGCAGCCTTTAAAACAATCAATCTCAATTCATTCTCTACAGTCTACACCTCCTTATGGGGAAAGATGAATCCATCTCTTAGGGATCACACACTTTTAGAGGCCAGCGAAAAAAGACAAGCAATAACACACTTAGTAAAATGGTGTTCAATCTACTATAAACCCATTGTTAAAAGACGGGTTTGACTGGTACCTGCTATTGGCTTTTAAGCCACAGTACAAAGTCTGTGTTTCAGTCGAACTGCAGCCCCGCCACTTGGCTTGGAAGAAAACATGCTACATTGTCTGGCAACAAACTGTACTTTGATGATTAAATAAAGCAACATACAGTTGAAGTCGGAGGTTTACATACACCTTAGCCAAATACATTTAAACTCAGTTTTTCCTGACATTTAATCCTAGTAAAAAATCCCTGTTTTAGGACAGTTAGGATCACCACTTTATTTTAAGAATGTGAAATGTCAGAATAATAGTAGAGAAAATTATTTATTTCAGCTTTTATTTATTTCATCACATTCCCAGTGGGTCAGAAGTTTACATACACTCAATTAGCACTTGGTAGCATTGCCATTAAATTGTTTAACTTGGGTCAAACGTTTCAGGTAGCCTTCCACAAGCTTCCCACAATAAGTTGGGTGAATTTTGGCCCATTCCTCCTGACAGAGCTGGCGTAACGGAGTCAGGTTTGCAGGCCTCCTTTTCAGTTCTGCCCACAAATTTTCTTTCAGATTTAGGTCAGGACTTTGTGATGGCCACCCCAATACCTTGACTTTGTTGTCCTTAAGCCATTATGCCACATCTTTGGAAGTATGCTTGGGGTCATTGTCCATTTGGAAGACCTATTTGAGACCAAGCTTTAACTTCCTGACTGATGTCTTGAGATGTTGCTTCAATATATCCACGTAATTTTTCTCCCTCATGATGCCATCTATTTTGTGAAGTGCACCAGTCCCTCCTGCAGCAAAGCACCCCCACAACATGGTGCTGCCACCCCCGTGCTTCACGGTTGGGATGGTGTTCTTCGGCTTGCAAACCTCCCCCTTTTTCTCCAAACAAAACGATGGTCATTATGGCCAAACAGTTCTATTTCATCAGACCAGAGGACATTTCTCAAAAAAGGTATGATCTTTGTCCCCATGTTCAGTTGAAAACCATAGTCTGGCTTTTTTATGGTGGTTTTGGAGCAGTGGCTTCTTCCTTGCTGAGCAGCCTTTCAGGTTATGTTGATATATGACTCGTTTTACTGTGGATATAGATACTTTTGTACCTGTTTCCTCCAGCATCTTCACAAGGTCCTTTGCTGTTGTTCTGGGATTGATTTGCACTTTTCGCACCAAAGTACATTCATCTCTAGGAGACAGAACTCGTCTCCTTCCTGAGTGGTATGACGGCTGCGTGGTCCCATGTTGTTTATACTTGCATACTATTTTTTGTACAAATGAACGTGGTACCTTCAGGCATTTGGAAATTGCTCCCAAGGACGAACCAGACTTGTGGAGGTCTACATTTTTTTCTGATGTCTTGGCTGCTTTCTTTTTTCCCCCATGATGTCAATGACTCAGATGTCAATGACTCAAATTATGTCAATTAGTCTATCAGAAGCTTCTAAAGCCATGACATAATTTTCTGGAATTTTCCAAGCTGTTTAAAGGCACAGTCTACTTAGTGTATGTAAACTTCTGACCCACTGGAATTGTGATACAGTGAAATAATCTGTAAACATTTGTTGGAAAAATAACTTGTGTCATGCACAAAGTAGATGTCCTAACCGACTTGCCAAAACTATAGTTTGTTAAATTTGTGGAGTGGTTGAAAAACAAGTTTTAATGACTCCAACCTAAGTGTATGTAAACTTCGACTTCAACTGTACATTCTCACAGCAATGGAAGTACAGTATATTGTTTATTTTATAACAGAATCATCTGGTTAGTTTACGGGTTACTGTAGGGTTTGAGTAGTACCCCATTTTAACATTAACATATTAAAGGGCCTGGCCTATGGTAAACTGCACCCTTTGAGAACACCATGGGTAGACCGTTTTCTCAGTGTAATTCTGAATCCGCTTATATTGCCATTGGGTCCTGCGGTGGGTGAAGAGTAATTGCCCAGCCACTTTTCCATTTAGAGAAACAGGATTACCGCAGCGAAGCCCCCGTCTAGAGGTTAAAGCACTTGGCCAGGCCTGGGCCGCTAAGGCACAGCTACTCCTTAACAGATAGGCA
The DNA here is from genome assembly GCF_057628025.1 of Oncorhynchus mykiss. Taxonomy (NCBI): domain Eukaryota; kingdom Metazoa; phylum Chordata; class Actinopteri; order Salmoniformes; family Salmonidae; genus Oncorhynchus; species Oncorhynchus mykiss. Next base: position 26,189,244 of record NC_143050.1, on the reverse strand, counting down.
CGCTTGGCTACTGCCGGACAAGTACTACCGCCGGACAAGTACACTCACACCTCTCTCTCCTCTCTCTCTCTTTCTCTCATTTCTCCTTCCCCTCCCCTTTTCGCTTTACATCCTTTCTGTATTGCTCGTTCATGTCACTTTTCTTTCTCTACCCTCCCCCCACCGTATCCCTCTCCCTCCCTCACTCTCTCCCACCTTCCCTCTCTCTCTGGGTGACAGCAGGCAGTCAGCTAAGCTCATTTGACATTAGGTCTATTAGGTTAGCCTTGGAGTGTGATTTAGCCTCATGGTCTATGAGGCTGTCTTAACTGCCTACCACTGCTTCTGCTGCTGCTTCTGCTATATTCCAAAGCTCCAAACCTGCATCCTCACAGCACTGCACTGAGCACATCTGTCTGAGGTCCCATTCAAGACATACCCCATTTTACCAAGATTAGGAGCAGGAAAAAAAAGCCAATGCAGGAAAAGGACAGCTCATCCTGAACTGTTTAATAGTGTAGGACGATACTGATGAGATGTGCTGGCACGAACACACAGCCTGTTAGAGAGGTTGCAATGTCAGGGCTTAAAACCTGTTGATGCCAGGCAGATTTACGCCCCCTTTGGAGAAATTGGGTACCCCTAGTAAACTGAAAAAAAAAAATATTAAAAATTGCTAATATATGCATATAATAATTATTATTGGATAGAAAACACTCTAAAGCTTCTAAAACCGTTGGAATTATGTCTGTAAGTATAGCAGAACTCACAGGGCATGCATTCTTCCAAACTAGTTTTTGTGGCCATGAAAGTTGGAGCAACTTTGACGTCATGCCCCCACCCTTCCCGACCACTTATGGATCTGGGGACACTTTCCATCTCTTCCACTAGATGTCCTCTTTCTTTGGAGCGTTCAATCGTTCAAATCGCGCGAGAATTGGCCCTATAGGAGTGGTTGGAGTAAGTGTCGCGATAAAAAAACCTGTGCGTCAGGGCGCGAATTGGTCACAGCCATTTCTTTGTTCCAGCACTCCTGGGAAGAGCAAACGATGCCCGGTTGAATTGAAGTTTGTTTTGCACGTCTAAAACATCATAAAGCTTGCTTCTGCACTTAGTTTGACCTGTTTAGTCGACATATAATGTGTAATTTTGAAGTTTTGATGCGCAACTTATCCGGACCGGAGGACGTTTTGGGTGCATTTCAGCTGATGTTATTAGCAGTAGCTAATACAAAGACGCAAGACTTGAAACCAAACGATGTATTGGGTAAGTATGAACCCTTCCAGAACATTCTGAACGAAGACCATCGAAGGTAAGGGAATATTTATGCTTAAATCTGTGTTTCTGTTGACTCCAACATTACGTGGAAATGTAGCTTGGAACTGAGCGCTGCCTCAGCATATGAAATAGTGTGCGATTTCTGTAACGTTAAAAATAAATCTAACACAGCGGTTGCATAAAGAAGCAGTGTATCTTTCTAACTATATGTAGAACATGTATATTTAGCCAAAGTTTATGATGTCTATTTACGTTATCTTGCCGAGCTACCTAGGTTTCCTGCGGGCATTTTTGAGTAATTTCTGAACATGAGTACACTGTAAATGGACATTTATGGATATATATGGCATATTATTGAAAAAAAAAAAAATGTACTGTGTAACATGTCCTATCACTGTCATCTGATGAAGATTTTCAAAAGGTTAGTGAGCGATTTATTTTTTAATCCTGCTTTTATAATTTTATATTTTCTGGGACAAAATGGCTGCCGCTTGTCTTTGTTTCGGTGGTGGTCTAATATAAATGTGTGGTGTGTTTTCGCCGTAAAACATTTTAAAAATCTGACATGCTGGGTAGATGAACAAGGTGTTTATCTTTCATTTGAGCTATTGGACTTAATAATGTGTGGAGGTTAAATATTTTTAAGAATATTTTTGCGTTCCATGCGCCACCGTTTGAGCTGAACGGGGGGGAGGGTGTTCCTCCAGAGGAACTCCTGGCATCAACAGGTTGGGAAGAAGCTTGACTTTTGTACTTTTTTTTGTTGCAGTATCTGCATTCTGCAACTTTCACAGCAAGAACCCCAGAATCAATGGGTGCTCTGAGACTACCAGGACATATGCATGGGGACAACAGTGATAAGAAAAGAGAGAAATACAAACACAGAAAATAACACAAACAGAATGGATATTTATCCAAGTAGAGTCCGGGCCAGTGCAAGGGGCAATGTGGAGCAGTATACCTTCTATGCTCAAGTTCAAACCTGAAACGTCGGCATAACAGTCTACGACCGCCTTATTACTTTGGAGAGAGAGTGCGATAGCTGCTGGTAATGGATGTTGACTAAACTCCCCAGGATGAGACTGTACACTAAGGAGATGAATGCAGGAAATTAGCTGGGAACATGGCAGGCATAATACTACTTCCTGGGAGTGGTTTGCCAGCCTCTAGAACGTCGATGTATGTGTATGTATGCGTGTGTGTATGTGAGCTCATACATGCATGCGTTTGTATCGGTGTGTGTGTGTGTATTTGTCTCCCCACCCCCTGAGTGAGTGATAGGTGATTGAGTGTCTGCTATTATAGATGAGCTCTGACCTTTTCTTATCGCCTATGTCCCCAAGAATGGCGGCAGTAAAGGAGAGGCGGTTGGCAGTGACAAGGCTGAAACACCTCCTGGCATTATGAGACCCACACCGGCCACTTGTGGTGATGGAACAGGATAGGATAGCTGGATGGGTGGGTGGGTATCAGGACGTTTTAAGACAGTAACGGAATCACACACAGACAGGGAAACTATAAAAGCAGCAGAAAAGTGAAGCTACAGAATAACACACAAGGAGATTGGGCTACAGAGCTTAGACGCAATATATGTTCACAGTTGGTCTTTTGCTTTATTCATTTATGCAGACTTCAGTAAGTAAGAGACATATCGCAATTTAATGGGGGGAGGGTTGGTCCAAAATAGGGGATAGTTGTCAAACTTTTTTTTGCTTTGGTGTTGTGTGTATAATTTTTTGATGAATAGACCAGAAAAAATAGTAGAAGATGACAGGCAGCAAAGAGTCCTGGTGCATCATTGTGCATGAAAAAACAGTGAAGACCTGGGACACACAGCTCAAAAATATCCCCCATTGATCTTGTTCATGAACAATACAATTATCCTACCTAGACTATTCTACAACACCACAATGCAATGAATAACTGCATTATTGTTTTCAAGTGAGTGCAACATTCAACTCTAGGCTGCAGTGAAAATGTCATATGAATAACATTGCAAAAGTACTGTGATTTGAATGTTTGATTCCATTTGGATTAGTTGTGGGTCTACTCTTGACAGTTCATGAGGTCTACAAAGGCACAGCAGCAGGCCAGTCTGGCTGTATTTTCACTTTTGCAGATCATCATTCTCCCAAATCATCCTATAATAATGTGGCAACATACAGTGCATTTGGAAGGTTTTCAGACCCACAGACTTTTTCCACATTTTGTTACGTTACAGCCATATGTTAAAATTAATTGAATAAAATAATATACCTTATTTACATAAGTATTCAGACCCTTTGCTATGAGACTTGAAATTGAGCTCAGGTGCATCATGTTTCCATTGATCATCCTTGAGATGTTTCTACAACTTAACTGGAGTCCTCCTGTGGTAAATCAAATAGATTGGACATGATTTGGAAAGGCACACACTGTCTATATAAGGTCCCACAGTTGACAATGCATTTCCGAACAAAAACCAAGCCATGAGGTCGAATGAATTGTCCGTAGAGCTCCGAGACAGGATTGTGCTGAGGCACAGATCCCAGGAAGGGTACCAAAACATGCCTGCAGCTTTGAAGGTCCCCAAGAACACAGTGGCCTTCATCATTATTAAATGGAAGAAGTTTGGAAAACAAAGACTCTTCCTAGAGCTGGCCACCCAGATACAGTGAAAAAATCAGGGGAGAAGGGCCTTGGTTGAATTGTGGTCGGTCCACAGATGTTCCACCCCCTCCAGCCAGTGCCTCCACTCCTCCAAACGCCATCTTCACCACGAGAAGCTCATGATTCCCCACTTCGTAGTTCCTCTCCGTGGCGTTGAAGCAATGGGAGAAGGCGCAGGGATATAACTTGAGGCCCAGGGCAGAATGCTGGGACAGGACAGCCCCCAATCCGACATCCGAAGCATCGGCCTCCACCATGAACTGGTGGGACGGGTCAGGATGAACCAAGATGGGAGCTGTGGTGAAACGGCGTTTGAGGTCTCGGAATGCCCGGTCAGCAGCTGGGGACCACGTGAACGGAACCTTGGGAGAGGTGAGTGCAGACAGAGGGGAAGCCAGGTTGCTGTAACCCCGGATAAAGTGGTGATAAAAGTTGGCGAATCTCAGGAATCGTTGCAGCTTCACTCTGGACGTAGGCTGGGGCCAATCCACCACCGCCCTCACCTTCCCGGGATCCCTTTGTACACCCTCTGCAGTGATGATGTAACCCAGGAAGTGGATGGTGGAGCGGTAGGATTCGCACTTCACTTTCACAAAAAGCTGGTTCTCTAGGAGGCGTTGGAGAACCTGTCGGACGTGGAACATGTGTTCTTGGGCGTAGTGGGAGAAGACGAGAATGTTCAACATGTCACAGAAAACATCATTAACCAGAGCTTGGTACACAGCAGGGGTGTTGGTAAGGCCAAATGTCATAACCAGATACTCATAGTGACCGCTGGCCATGTGGAAGGCAGTCTTCCACTCATCCCCTCCCGTATCCGCACCAAGTGGTAGGCGTTCCGTAGGTCCAGCTGGGAGAACATGGTGGCCCCCTGAAGCATCTCGAAGGCCTAGGAGATGAGAGGTAGCGGGTAGCGGTTCTTCACTGTGATGTCGTTGATACCCCAGTAGTCGATGCACTAGCTCGGGGTTTTGTCCTCCACAAAGAAGAACCTCACCTGTCTCATCGCACACCAGCAACTCCTGTGGCGGGCCGGGCACAGTGCACGCTAACCAAGGTTGCCAGGTGCACAGTGTTTCCTCTGACACATTGGTGCGGCTGGCTTCCGGGTTGGATGTGCGCTGTGTTAAGAAGCAGTGCGGCTTGGTTGGGTTGTGTATCGGAGGACGCATGACTTTCAACCTTCATCTCTCCTGAGCCCGCACGGGAGTTGTAGCGATGAGACAAGATAGTAGCTACTAACAATTGGATACCACGAAATTGGGGAGAAAAAGGGCTAAAAATTCAAAGAATTTGATTCATTAATTAGAAGACTAATTGATCAGATATTAAAATATCTGAGGAATTATATTAGGAAAATTATAACATTGTAATCTGAAGATTTTCCTTGGTGCCCCAACTTCCTAGTTAATTACATTTACATGATTAATTTAATCACGTAATAATAATTACAGGGAGTTGATTTGATAAAATAACAGTCTTCAATTTAATGATGCGAAAGACACGACAGGTCTATGCGGGGAACTTGCTGATATGGAGAGAATTACATCAATCTTGCAACAAACATCATATCTGGTCAGTTTCTGACATATCATACGGGTCTTACTCTGAATTTATTTTGTTTCTGTTGTCTTTCTGTGGCTTTATCCAAATTGTATTCCTATTCAGACTCTTGAAATATTTGCTCTATACAGACTAAATGTACCCTTAACAATGAGAATGTTGTAAATACAGCAAATATATGTATGTATGCATGGTACATGTCCTTTATGTGCTTTTGAATAAAAATGTATACATACATACATAATATATATATATATATATATATATATATATTATATATATGTTAAATACGGTTCCATGGTCATCCTAATATTAATTCCATTTTTAGATTTGTGTGTATTGTTAGACATTACAGCACTGTTGGAGCTAGGAACACAAGCATTTCGCTACACCCGCAATAACATCTGCTAATAATGTGTATGTAACCAATTTTTTTATTTTTTATTTATTCTAATATATGATTTTAGACTTGAATATATCAACTCTATCCATTTCCCCAAATCCAAACTTCTTTAACGTTAAAAGAAAGACCCAGTCGCTGTGATCAAATACATTTTAAGCATTGATAGTATAACTGTTTGTTTGAGTTGGGTCTTTGAGTACTTGATAGTATTCAGAAGTGACGTCCTTTAATGAACCCTGGCTGATCTGGATTGATTAATTTTGTTACTACCTCAATTCATTTGATTAAAATATTTTTAGTCACAATTTAGTCAACTTACTGGTCTATGGGAACCAGTCTAGTGGTTCCCATAGACCAGGAGACCCTGGCTTCTTCTTCTTTCTTTCTTTGACAGGATAATGGTTGCTTCATACCAAGTATCTGGGTATTTATTGCGCTCTATAACCTCATGAAGAACCCGTCTGATCGGCGGTATTAGTTCTTTACTAAACGTTTTATAGAACTCACAGGGGAACCCATCAGGGAATATCAGTCTAATCTTGAATGGCATAGAGGTAGGTACAGAATCAAGGTGAGTTTTACAATCAAATAGGATATTACCAGCATAACCTAAACCTACTAATTAAAAGGGAACTGTGTAAACTAATCAACTGTGAACACCATGTAAACTAGTGTTCTGTACTGTAATTGAGTATTCTAACAGTTGTTTTTTGTTGAAGGTGCAGAATGCTGTGTATGGAGGGTTGACCGGGTGTCTTGTACAGATAAGCAATGTCAGTGGAACTCAGGGACGCAGCAGAATTTAGCTCAAAAAAGGTTCAGCGAGATCTGTTTCAAATGTCACAAACCAAGTGACGAGTTCTCTGCCAGCACCCCAGCCGCTTCTCCATCTCTACCTCCAACTCCTGCGTACTACTCCCGAAACCCACTTAAGAGTTTGGACGGGGCCAGTGTTCCAGTGGGGAGCCTTCTTCACAAGTGCATCCAAGCTAAACCAGTCATCAAGTTCCAGCAGCAGCCAGACAGCTACAGCAGCCTCATGGTAAACACAGCATTAAGATATAGTGTCAGAAATGCTTGTTAAGCTGAAGGAGTGTAAATGTACCAGCTTGGAGGAGGTCACTAAAGCAAAGGAAGCACGTAAACTTTGGATCACTGTTAGCTCAGCAAAGAAGGTTCCTGTGCGCACCTCAACAAATCCCAACAACTTTGTGCGGGATAATCTCTTCCCCTGGTTCCATGGGAACTCAGCAACCACATTATGGCAAAGAGAATGAGCAGGTGGCCTACACATGGGTGGAGAGCTGTGGGTTTAGTCTGGAGAGTAGAGGAACATTAGTGAGTGTCAAGGAGAAATGGCTTTCTGCAAACCCAGATGGAGAGTTAAACTCTCAAGGACTTGAGTAAGAAGTGTGAGTCTCTGATTGAACTGTTCTCTGGCAAACTCACCAATGTGAAGCTGGTGGATGGGGTTCCTCAGCTGCAACATATTGGAGCCCTTGGGTACTACATGCAGCTGCAAATGGGCATGTTCTGCACAGGACTGGAGAGATGCAAACTGCTGTCTGGGCTCTTCCGAGCAGGTTGTTATTGATGTGCCTTTTGATGTGAAGATCTGTGCTGATGTTATCCCTAAACTGAAGGAATTCTATTTCACACATATGCTGCCAAGGATAGTATATGAGTTCCAGTCAGGCAGACTGACTCTGTGCTCCAAACATGTTAATCTATGTGGAGAAGATGGTACCGGCAGACATGGCAGCTCTCCATCTAGCTCCTAAGCAACTTTGCAGTATTTTGTTTTTTTCTGTAGTTATTTCTTACATTATTAGCCCAGAAAGTTTTTTGTGTTATTACATACAGCCGGAAATAACTTTTGGATATCAGAGCGGCAATAACTTTGCCAAATTGGATCCTTTGTTTGTACTCCCCAGGGCAACTGAACTTATCCCAGAGGTGGAGAAGAGGTATTCAGAGTGGACTTCTAATCCGACTAAGGAGCATGCACACCATCCACTGCTTCTGAGTATATTACTCAATAAAGTTCAGTCTCTGGATAATAAAGTAGACAAACTCAGGGCAAGGATCTCCTTCCAGAGAGACAGGAACTGTAAAATACTCTGAATCCTGGCTCTCGCCGGATATACTGTCCCCGTCCATACAGCCAGCTGGGTGCTCAGTACATTGCACAGACAGGAATAAAGAACTCTCTGGGAAGAAGAAAGGTGGGGGTGTATGTTTCATGATTAACAACTGTGTATGTGATGTGTGAATGTGATAACGTACAGAAACTCAAGTCCTTTTGTACACCCGAATACTTCACAATAAAATGCCGACCGTATTACCCCCCAACCGTGTATATTCCCCCTCAAACCAATACCACAACGGCCCTCTAGGAAGTACACTGGACTTTCCTATAAGCAGAAACTCAAACAGGAAGTACACATGCTAAGGTCTATTCAACATTGGTCTGACCAATCGGAATCCATGCTTCAAGATTGTTTAGATCACGCGGACTGGGATATGTTACCCGTAGCATCAGAATAACATTGACATATACACTGACAGGGTAACTGAGTTCATCAGGAAGTGTATAGCGGATGTTGTTCCCACTGTGACTATAAAAATATTTTACAAATGATAAACTATGGATAGATGGCAGAAATCGTTCTCCGTGGCAGACGTGAGTAAGACATTTAAACGTGTTAACCCTCACAAGGCTGCCAGCCCAGACAACATCCCTAGCTGCGTCCTCAGAGCATGCGCAGACCAGCTGGCTGGAGTGTTCACGGACATATTCAATCTCTCCCTATCCCAGTCTGCTGTCCCCACTTGCTTGAAGATGTCCACCATTGTTCCTGTACCCAAGAAAGCAAAGGTAACTGCACTAAATGACTATCAACCCGTAGCACTCACTCACATCATGAAGTGCTTTGAGAGGCTGGTTAAGGATCATATCACCTCTACCTTACCTGACACCCTAGACCCACTTCAATTTTTATGAACACACCTGAGTGTCATAATTGTCTCTAGGATGGTCTCTGCCACCCTCTGGTGACAGGTGGAATCATGACAGAGATGGTTTGGGACGAGTCAGACCGCAGAGTGAAGGAAAAGCAGCCAACAAGTGCTCAGCATATGTGGGAACTCCTTGAAGACTGTTGGAAAAGCATTTCAGGTGAAGCTGGTTGAGAGAATGCAAAGCTGTCAACAAGGTAAAGGGTGGCTACTTGAAGAATCTCAAATATAAAGTATTATTTGGTTTGTTTAACTTTTTTGGTTAATACATGATTCCATGTGTTATTTCATAGTTTTGATGTCTTCACTATTATTCTACAATGTAGAAAATAGTAAAAATAAAGTTATCCCTCGAGTGGTGTGGGGGCTGTGCTTTGGCAAAGTGGGTGGGGTTATATCCTTCCTGTTTGGCCCTGTCCGGGGGTGTCCTCGGATGGGGCCACAGTGTCTCCTGACCCCTCCTGTCTCAGCCTCCAGTATTTATGCTGCAGTAGTTTGTGTCGGGGGGCTAGGGTCAGTTTGTTATATCTGGAGTACTTCTCCTGTCCTATTCGGTGTCCTGTGTGAATCTAAGTGTGCGTTCTCTAATTGTCTCTTTCTCTCTCTCGGAGGACCTGAGCCCTAGGACCATGCCCCAGGACTACCTGACATGATGACTCCTTGCTGTCCCCAGTCCACCTGGCCGTGCTGCTGCTCCAGTTTCAACTGTTCTGCCTTAATATTATTCGACCATGCTGGTCATTTATGAACATTTGAACATCTTGGCCATGTTCTGTTATAATCTCCACCCGGCACAGCCAGAAGAGGACTGGCCACCCCACATAGCCTGGTTCCTCTCTAGGTTTCTTCCTAGGTTCTGGCCTTTCTAGGGAGTTTTTCCTAGCCACCGTGCTTCTACACCTGCATTGCTTGCTGTTTGGGGTTTTAGGCTGTGTTTCTGTACAGCACTTTGAGATATCAGCTGATGTACGAAGGGCTATATAAATAAATGTTATTTGATTTGAATGAGTAGGTGTTCTAAAACTTTTGTTTACATACTGTATTCTATTCTACTGTATTTTAGTCAATGCCACTCCGACATTGCTCATCCTAATATTTATATATTTATTAAATCCATTATTTTACTTTAGATTTGTGTGTATTGTTGTGAATTGTTAGACATTACTGCACGTTTGGAGCTAGTAGCACAAGCATTTTGCTACACTCGCAATAACATCTGCTAAATATGAGTGTATGTGACCAATAACATTTTATTTTATTTATCTAGGCTCGGGGCCCTACTTTGTGTTTTTAAATAGTTCTTATATGTTGTGCCTTGTAAAGCTCTCTTTGTCAGCTCTACCTTATTATAGCATAACTCTTGATTGGTGTTTTTTTTTGTCTCACAGTTCTCTTCATATGCACAATTACCTGATTATATTTGCATAATTCTTCTTGGTGTTTTTTATGTCTTGCCTTGTACAGCTCTCTTCATATATGTTTATCTAATGCCTACGGATAACTCCTTATGATTTATGAATATTTTTACTTTACCTTATATAGCTCTTTTATTCATATGGCACTTCATGAATTTATCTAAGCATACCTTAACTCATATTGCACTTGGCAAAATACGGTGTTATTAAAAACACTATGAAATTCAACTTTGTTGACATTTTCTTTGATAAGACGAGGGGGCATGTCTAAGGGTTTCAAATGTGTTTTCAGATTGATTCTGGGTTTGGTTTTCAAGGGCACCAATTAAGAAAACAGTGTGGCACTTGATAAACAGTTGCCTTCCCTCTTGGTCTGTTAGAGACATTTTAGTGTTGAAGAACATGTATTTTAAATTCATTTAAGAAGGCATGATAACAGCACATAGTGGATGCCTGTAATTATCAGGAACAGGCAAAGTTACATTACATTTCAAATGTTGAAACATTACAATTAAACAGGAAACTATTATACACACAGTATCTCATGTGGATGAAATGATAGTGGATAAAGTAACATTTCAGATGTATGAACATTCTCACTGCTTACTCAGCATCCTCATGGAGGATCTCACCCTGCATGTTAACAAGATCTGCACAGATTCTAAGGACGTTGTCCATTTTGTGTGTCAGGTTGATGGGAACAGTCTAGGAGAGGATTTTGAACATCTCGAGTTGTCTGATAACGCTCTCAACATGTATACACATTAGCTATCCTTCTGGTGATTGTGACATCCTTGTCAGACAGCTGGCCTCCTTTCTGAGTGAAGGCTGGTATGGCAAGGTTTACCTTCCTCTCATACAGCCGATCTCAGATGGTGAAGCCCCTGTCTTCCATAACATCATCGCCAGGCCTAAGGTATTCCAGGAAGCCAGAGTTTTGGGTGATGAACTTGTCACTGCATCTGCCTTCATATGCAGGAGAAATTAACATAATGAGTCCACATGGAGCAATGGCAACCAAATACTTAAGAGTATTGCTGGAATAATAGTGGCTGAATGACTCCCCTCTGGAATCAATATTGTGTGCTTTCTGAAGAGTAGTTTCAGAGCAGTCGATGAAGAAAGTGGTGTTGGGCAACTTCTCTTTGAAGCACTGAGGCAATGTGTTCTGGATTGTCTCCCTTGGCAGCCATGGAATGTACATCCTCCTGTGCTCCATTGTGCCAATCCAGTAGGGAAGTATTCTGCTCACTACACCCTGGGACACAGCAAAGAGTACAGCAAGATCACCCTGAAGTAGATTCAGCTTCATCAAGGTTATCCGTACTTGATCAGTGATATGCATTTTCAAGTTAGCCATGTAGAATTTCTGAGGAAATGCTACATGGTCAAAGAAAACACTAAGAGGAAGGCCAGGATACAACCCAGAGCTAGTATGATTCTTCAGGATGGTGTGGGTCAATGGCTCTGCACCACCACATTGGGTTTGTTCGTTGCAGGTGGGCTTGTTGACTGGTTCTTTTGAAAGGTAGCTGTGATTAGTCAGTGCTAGAACCTCCCACTGAGTATCAGCATCTTTATGCTGCGGTGGCATTGGCACACTCAGATCAGACTCTTCATCTGTCAAACAAACATGGGAGACCACAAGTTTAAAAAATGTTTGCTAATATTTTCAGTAACCTACACTTGGGTAGCCTATATGTAATTGCCATAAAACAACGTAAAAATAAATAATATTTACTCTATAGCCTACTAAGAGGGAAGGTGGGAATGAAGAAATTAGGCTATTCTGTTTTTTCCAGATTAAATCATTACTTTTTGATCCCGATAAACTGTAGGTCACAAATTGATGAATTATGGCCTCCCAAGTGGCACAGTGGTCAAAGGCACTGCATTACAGTGCTAGCTGTGCCACTAGAGATCCTATAGCATTGCGCTATAGCGACTCTCTCTTCCTCCAATACATTGGTGTGGCCGGCTTCCGGGTTAAACGGGCATTATGTCAAGAAGCAGTGTGACTTGAGTTTATTTTATTTTTTACAGGGACAGTGCACATTAATCAACGTTTCAGTAAAAGTGCCGGTTTTAGCCAGCCGGCTAATTTTCAACCGCAGTCCCTGGGCAGGTTATTAAAAACAATTACAATATAGACAATAGCAACATAGGACAAGCAAGACATAGCATACAGACAGAGCAACATAGGACAAGGAAGACGTAGCATACAGACAGAGCAACATAGAGCAAAAAGCAGCAAGACAAAATTCATAAAAGCAACAAAGTGTTTCCACACCTCACAAGCTACAGACAACAGACAACATGGAAAGCGGCAACACACAGCTAGGGACCATGTTCACAAATCTGATTGACCTTTAGCCATGTCTTCAAACATTTTGTGAAAGTGTGATATGTGGTGCAGTTATGTGTGTCTGATGGCAGTGTATTCCAGACATGGGAAGCTCTCACAGAGAAAACGGATTTACTAAAGGTGCTTTTCCTTAAGGAAACTATACAGTCACCTCTCATGGCAGACCTTGTGGATCTGCTGCCATATGTTTGGGTTTTCTGTTTAACAAAAATTCTGAGTGGAGTGGGAGCCAGGCCATTTAGGATCTTGAATACAAGACATGCATCGGTGTATTGCACAAGATTTTCCCAACTCAGGAGCTCATGCTTTCTGAGGATGTAACAGTGATGACGGCTATTGGGCTTCCTATCAAGCACTTTGAGAGCCTGTTTGTAGACAGACTGAATAGGTCTTAATGTTGTACAGCAAGCTTGGGCCCAAGTAGTCAAGCAGTATATTAAGTGGGGGAGTATCATAGATTTGAAGTACAGTTTTGCCAACTCTGTAGTCAAACAATTTCGTATAAATCGGAAATTAGCTAGGTTGAATTTGGTTATTTGAATTACCTTTTTCACGTGCTTTTTAAAAGAGAGGTTGGAATCAAGTATGGTGCCAAGGTACTTAAAATCAGATACCACCTGGAGCTTCTCCCCTGAAACATAGACATCTGGCTCAGTAGCATCTGTTGCCCTTTTTGTGAAGAACATGCAAACAGTTTTTTTCACATTGAGATGCAAACACGAGTCACTGAGCCACTTTGTAACCTGGACCATTACAGTAGTGAGTTCTTGTGCAGCTTGTTGTTTGCTCTTTCATGCACATATATCACTGTATCATCTGCATACATTTGAACTTCAGACCCAGTACAGACAGAAGGCAGATCATTAATGTACAGGCTGAACGGGAGGGGCCCCAGTATTGACCCATGGGGCACGCCCACATCATAGCTAAGAGTGGGCGACAGCACATTGCTCACTCTGACACACTGAGTTCTGCCTTCAAGGTATGGTTTCATCCATCTCAAGGCATCAGGGGAAAAGTTGAACTTGGACAATTTTGTGATGAGAATCTCATGGTTAACAGTATCAAAAGCCTTCCTTAGGTCCAGAAACACAGCCACAACAACGCCCCCTTTGGTCGAACTGTTTGGCCATAATGACCATCGTTTTGTTTGGAGGAAAAAGGGGGATGCTTGCAAGCCAAAGAACACCATCCCAACCGTGAAGCACAGGGGTGGCAGCATCATGTTGTGGGGGTGCTTTGCTGCAAGAGAGACTAGTGCACTTCACAAAATAGATGGTACAATTTTGTTTCTGGTGTCCTTTGACAGCTCTTTGGTCTTGGCCATAGTGGAGTTTGGAGTGTGACTGTTTGATGTTGTGGACAGGTGTCTTTTATACTGATAACAAGTTCAAACAGGTGCCATTAATACAGGTAACGAGTGGAGGACAGAGGAGCCTCTTAAAGAAGAAGTTACAGGTCTGTGAGAGCCAGAAATCTTGCTTGTTTGTAGGTGACCAAATACTTATTTTCCACCATAATTTGCAAAAAAAAATCATTAAAAATCCTACAATGTGATTTTCTGGATTTTTTTTTCTCATGTTGTCTGTCATGGTTGAAGTGTACCTATGATGAAAATACAGGCCTCTCTCATCTTTTTAAGTGGGAGAACTTGCACAATTGGTGGCTGCCAAAATACTTTTTTGCCCCATAGTATATTTGTATTATTATTAATATCATACAGTGGACACCTAAACCTATAGGCCTATGCATGCAATGCCCTGATGCATTCAGTGTTCAAATTTCCAACAGCTGAACTGTGAGGTGGACAATTACTGTTTTAGGAAAGTAGCCTACATTTTTTTTTTAAAGCTATAAAGTTTTGCATATGCTACACATCAAAACACAAGGAATAGTGTTTTGGTCATTTGTTAAAGGTATATTTTAATCTTTCCGGTCAAGTTGTCCGGCACCAACATGTGCATATTGTTTTATTGCAGATTTTAGAATATTTGCATGAAAATCTGTCGCCAATTGGATGGAAACCTACAGTGAGGGAAAAAAGTATTTGATCCCCTGCTGATTTTGTACGTTTGCCCACTGACAAAGAAATGATCAGTCTATCATTTTAATTCTAGGTTTATTTGAACAGTGAGAGACAGAACAACAACAACAAATCCAGAAAAAACGCATGTCAAAAATATTATAAATTGATTTGCATTTTAATGACGGAAATAAGTATCTGACCCCCTCTCAATCAGAAAGATTTCTGGCTCCCAGGTGTCTTTTATACAGGTAACGAGCTGAGATTAGGAGCACACTCTTAAAGGGAGCAAACTTTCAGGTTATGTCTATATAGGACTTGTTTTACTGTGGATATAGATACTTTTGTACCTGTTTCCTCCAACATCTTCACAAGGTCCTTTGCTGTTGCTCTGGGATTGATTTGAACTTTTCGCACCAAAGTATGTTCATCTCTAGGAGACAGAATGCATCTCCTTCCTGAACGGTACGACGGCTGTGTGGTCCAATGGTGTTTATACTTGCGTACTATTGTTTGTACAGATGAATGTGGTACCTTCAGGCGTTTGGAAATTGTTCCCAAGGATTAACCAAACTTGTGGAGGTTTACAATTTTTTTCTGAGGTCTTAGCTGATTTCTTCTGATTTTCCCATGATGTCAAGGAAAGAGGCACTGAGTTTGAAGGTTGGCCTTGAAATACATCCACAGACACACCTCCAATTGACTCAAATTATGAAATTTAGCCTATCAGAATCTCCTAAGCCATGACATCATTTTCTGGAATTTTCAAAGCTGTTTTATTTGTCACATGCGCCAAATACAACCTTCCTGTGAAATGCTTACTTATGAGCCATTAACCAACAATGCAGCTCAAAAAATAGAGTTAGGAAAATATATTTACTAAATAAACTAAAGTAAAAAATTAAATAAGAAATAGCACAATAAAATAACAACAAGGCTATCTACAGGGGGTACCGGTACCAAGCCAACAGGTTAGTTGGGGGTAATTTGTACACGTAAGTAGGGGTAAAGTGACTATGCATGGATAATAAACAGCGAGGAGCAGCAGAGTAAAAACAAAATGGGTGGGTGGTCCGGGTGGCCATTTGATTAATTGTTCAGCAGTATTATGGCTTGGGGGTAGAAGCTGTTAGGGAGCCTTTTGGACCTAGACTTGGCGCTCCGGTACCGTTTGCCGTGTGGTAGCAGAGAGAACAGTCTATGACTTTGGTGACTGGAGTCTGAATATTTTTTGGGCCTTCCTCAAGGTATGGAGGGATGTGTATTGTTTGTCAAGATTGATATAGTCTATTTATTGTGGTGTTGAAAACGCAAACCATGATATTGAAGTGCTCGAAGTCGGTATGTTCTGTTTATTGTTTGTGGTGCATTGGCACATAAACCTGTTGGTGAATAATTCACTACATGACTAAAAGTATGTGGACACCTGCTCATTGATGTGACGTCCCTCCCACTCTGTCTTCTGGGATCTTCTGTTTGGTAGTCTGCTTGTTGCAGTAGGCTAGAGGGCAGAGCTGATGTGGCGCAACTGGGCATGATTGGCCTGCAGGCTATAAAGGGTGGCCACATCAGTCAACACTTTCTTCACTGACTTGCAGACTGGCCTCCACCACCTTTTGGGTTTTTGGTTCATACACTACTGATCCTACAGATGTTATTGTTATATTTTTGTATTTACTATTTTGTTTAATAAAGGTATTCCATTTGACATCTGTGGTCTCCCTTTGTTTTTATTAACTGTGAGCCAGGTCGTAACACACTGCGGGTTCTTCCAATTGGAGATTTTGGATATATGGTGTAGTTTTGGTAGTATGTTTGTAAATTTGGAGAATTTGGTTTGGACTCCCTGTGCATAAGCTTGGTGCACAAGGGGTAGTAATTGGTGCCAAATTCATCTGTGTTGCTTAGAGCGCAATGAAGTACTATTTGTTTGGGAGCCTAAGTTTGGGAGTATCATGCATGATGTTTTTTTTCAGGGTTTTTCCTTGGAAGCTTTAGCAGTTTTGTTTTGGTGGATGCTGGAAGGGAAGTAGCTTTTGTCCCCTGTGTCAACAAATCCATTTGTGACTATTTCCAAATCATTGGGGTTTTGGGTGCTGGTATATGTGTTACATTGATTTGGTAAGGGTAGCAACTTGAGGTGGTAAGAACCACACATCCCCTTGTAGGTTTCAGTGACTTCAAAAGGAGATGAGTCATTTAGTTCTCTCTCTAGTGTGTTGGAGACCGTGGGTAGCGCCAATTTGTTATAAATTGGCTCGGGAGCACTTCCTTGGATACAGAACAGTCACTGGATTTCTGGTTGAATTTCTGTTTCCGATGGAACCAGTGCATAAATACTAGAGGTCGACTGATTAATCGGAATGGCCGATTAATTAGGGCCGATTTGACGTTTTCATAAAAATCGGAAATCGGTATTTTTGGCGCCACTTTGCCATTTTTTTTTCATACATAATATACCTTTATTTAACTAGGCAAGTCAGTTAAGAACACATTCTTATTTTCAATGACGGCCTAGGAACAGTGGGTTAACTGTCTCGTTCAGGGGCAGAACGACAGATTTTCACCTTGTCAGCTCGGGGGATCCAATCTTGCAACCTTACAGTTAACTAGTCCAACGCAATAGCGACCTGTCTCTCTCTTGTCGCACTCCACAAGGAGACTGCCTGTTACGCGAATGCAGTAAGCCAAGGTAAGTTGCTAGCTAGCATTAAACTTATCTTATAAAAAACAATCAATCATAATCACTTGTTGACTACACGTGGTTGATGATATTACTAGATATTCAAATCAAATCAAATTTTATTTGTCACATACACATGGTTAGCAGATGTTAATGCGAGTGTAGCGAAATGCTTGTGCTTCTAGTTCCGACAATGCAGTAATAACAAGTAATCTAACTAACAATTCCAAAACTACTGTCTTGTACACAGTGTAAGGGGATAAAGAATATGTACATAAGGATATATGAATGAGTGATGGTACAGAGCAGCATAGGCAAGATACAGTAGATGGTATCGGGTACAGTATGTACAAATGAGATGAGTATGTAAACAAAGTGGCATAGTATAGTATAAAGTGGCTAGTGATACATGTATTACATAAGGATACCGTCGATGATATAGAGTACAGTATATACGTATGCATATGAGATGAATAATGTAGGGTAAGTAACATTTATATAAGGTAGCATTGTTTAAAGTGGCTAGTGATATATTTACATCATTTCCCATCAATTCCCATTATTAAAGTGGCTGGAGTTGAGTCAGTGTCAGTGTGTTGGCAGCAGCCACTCAGTGTTAGTGGTGGCTGTTTAACAGTCTGATGGCCTTGAGATAGAAGCTGTTTTTCAGTCTCTCGGTCCCAGCTTTGATGCACCTGTACTGACCTCGCCTTCTGGATGATAGCTGGGTGAACAGGCAGTGGCTCGGGTGGTTGATGTCCTTGATGATCTTTATGGCCTTCCTGTGACATCGGGTGGTGTAGGTGTCCTGGAGGGCAGGTAGTTTGCCCCCGGTGATGCGTTGTGCAGACCTCACTACCCTCTGGAGAGCCTTACGGTTGAGGGCGGTGCAGTTGCCATACCAGGCGGTGATACAGCCCGCCAGGATGCTCTCGATTGTGCATCTGTAGAAGTTTGTGAGTGCTTTTAGTGACAAGCCGAATTTCTTCAGCCTCCTGAGGTTGAAGAGGCGCTGCTGCGCCTTCTTCACGATGCTGTCTGTGTGAGTGGACCAATTCAGTTTGTCTGTGATGTGTATGCCGAGGAACTTAAAACTTGCTACCCTCTCCACTACTGTTCCATCGATGTGGATAGGGGGGTGTTCCCTCTGCTGTTTCCTGAAGTCCACAATCATCTCCTTAGTTTTGTTGACGTTGAGTGTGAGGTTATTTTCCTGACACCACACTCCGAGGGCCCTCACCTCCTCCCTGTAGGCCGTCTCATCGTTGTTGGTAATCAAGCCTACCACTGTTGTGTCGTCCGCAAACTTGATGATTGAGTTGGAGGCGTGCGTGGCCACGCAGTCGTGGGTGAACAGGGAGTACAGGAGAGGGCTCAGAACGCACCCTTGTGGGGCCCCAGTGTTGAGGATCAGCGGGGAGATGTTGTTGCCTACCCTCACCACCTGGGGGCGGCCCGTCAGGAAGTCCAGTACCCAGTTGCACAGGGCGGGGTCGAGACCCAGGGTCTCGAGCTTGATGACGAGCTTGGAGGGTACTATGGTGTTGAATGCCGAGCTGTAGTCGATGAACAGCATTCTCACATAGGTATTCCTCTTGTCCAGATGGGTTAGGGCAGTGTGCAGTGTGGTTGAGATTGCATCGTCTGTGGACCTATTTGGGCGGTAAGCAAATTGGAGTGGGTCTAGGGTGTCAGGTAGGGTGGAGGTGATATGGTCCTTGACTAGTCTCTCAAAGCACTTCATGATGACGGATGTGAGTGCTACGGGGCGGTAGTCATTTAGCTCAGTTACCTTAGCTTTCTTGGGAACAGGAACAATGGTGGCCCTCTTGAAGCATGTGGGAACAGCAGACTGGTATAGGGATTGATTGAATATGTCCGTAAACACACCGGCCAGCTGGTCTGCGCATGCTCTGAGGGCGCGGCTGGGGATGCCATCTGGGCCTGCAGCCTTGCGAGGGTTAACACGTTTAAATGTCTTACTCACCTCGGCTGCAGTGAAGGAGAGACCGCATGTTTTCGTTGCAGGCCGTGTCAGTGGCACTGTATTGTCCTCAAAGCGGGCAAAAAAGTTATTTAGTCTGCCTGGGAGCAAGACATCCTGGTCCGTGACTGGGCTGGATTTCTTCCTGTAGTCCGTGATTGACTGTAGACCCTGCCACATGCCTCTTGTGTCTGAGCCGTTGAATTGAGATTCTACTTTGTCTCTGTACTGGCGCTTAGCTTGTTTGATAGCCTTGCGGAGGGAATAGCTGCACTGTTTGTATTCGGTCATGTTACCAGACACCTTGCCCTGATTAAAAGCAGTGGTTCGCGCTTTCAGTTTCACACGAATGCTGCCATCAATCCACGGTTTCTGGTTAGGGAATGTTTTAATCGTTGCTATGAGAACGACATCTTCAACGCACGTTCTAATGAACTCGCACACCGAATCAGCGTATTCGTCAATGTTGTTATCTGACGCAATACGAAACATCTCCCAGTCCACGTGATGGAAGCAGTCTTGGAATGTGGAGTCAGCTTGGTCGGACCAGCGTTGGACAGACCTCAGCGTGGGAGCCTCTTGTTTTAGTTTCTGTCTGTAGGCAGGGATCAACAAAATGGAGTCGTGGTCAGCTTTTCCGAAAGGGGGGCGGGGCAGGGCCTTATATGCGTCGCGGAAGTTAGAGTAACAATGGTCCAAGGTCTTTCCTCCCCTGGTTGCGCAATCGATATGCTGATAAAATTTGGGGAGTCTTGTTTTCAGATTAGCCTTGTTAAAATCCCCAGCTACAATGAATGCAGCCTCCGGATAAATTGTTTCCAGTTTGCAGAGAGTTAAATAAAGTTCGTTCAGAGCCATCGATGTGTCTGCTTGGGGGGGGATATATACGGCTGTGATTATAATCGAAGAGAATTCTCTTGGTAGATAATGCGGTCTACATTTGATTGTGAGGAATTCTAAATCAGGTGAACAGAAGGATTTGAGTTCCTGTATGTTTCTTTCATCACACCATGTCACGTTGGCCATGAGGCATACGCCCCCTCCCCTCTTCTTACCAGAAAGATGTTTGTTTCTGTCTGCGCGATGTGTGGAGAAACCCGTTGGCTGCACCGCTTCGGATAGCGTCTCTCCAGTGAGCCATGTTTCAGTGAAGCAAAGGACGTTACAGTCTCTGATGTCCCTCTGGAATGCTACCCTTGCTCGGATTTCATCAACCTTGTTGTCAAGAGACTGGACATTGGCAAGAAGAATGCTAGGGAGTGGTGCGTGCTGTGCCCGTCTCCGGAGTCTGACCAGAAGACCGCCTCGTTTCCCTCTCTTTCGGAGTCGTTTTTTTGGGTCGCTGCATAGGATCCACTCCGTTGTCCTGTTTGTAAGGCAGAACACAGGATCCGCGTCGCGAAAAACATATTCTTGGTCGTACTGATGGTGAGTTGATGCTGATCTTATATTCAGTAGTTCTTCTCGACTGTATGTAATGAAACCTAAGATGACCTGGGGTACTAATGTAAGAAATAACACGTAAAAAAACAAAAAACTGCATAGTTTCCTAGGAACGCGAAGCGAGGCGGCCATCTCTGTCGGCGCCGGAAGTATCCAGATATTATCTAGCGTGTCCTGCGTTGCATATAATCTGACTGAGCATACAAGCATACAAGTATCTGACTGAGCGGTGGTAGGCAGAAGCAGGCGCGTAAACATTCATTCAAACAGCACTTTAGTGCGTCTTCATTGTGCGTCAAGCATTGCGCTGTTTATGACTTCAAGCCTATCAACTCCCGAGATGAGGCTGGTGTAACCGACGTGAAGTGGCTAGCTAGTTAGCGCACACTAATAGCGTTACAAACGTTACTCGCTCTGAGCCTTCTAGTAGTTGTTCCCCTTGCTCTGCATGGGTAACGCTGCTTCGATGGTGGCTGTTGTCGTTGTGTTGCTGGTTCGAGCCCAGGAAGGAGCGAGGAGAGGGACAGAAGCTATACTGTTACACTGGCAATACTAAAGTGCCTATAAGAACATCCAATAGTCAAAGGTTAATGAAATACAAATGGTATAGAGGGAAATAGTCATATAATAACTACAACCTAAAACTTCTTACCTGAGAATATTGAAGACTCATGTTAAAAGGAACCACCCGCTTTCATATGTTCTCATGTACTGAGCAAGGAACTGAAACGTTAGCTTTCTTACATAGCACATATTGGACTTTTACTTTCGTCTCCAACACTTTGTTTTTGCATTATTTAAACCAAAATGAACATGTTTCATTATTTACTTGAGGCTAAATTGATTTTATTGATGTATTATATTAAGTTAAAATAAGTGTTCATTCAGTATTGTTTTAATTGTCATTATTACAAACACATATTTTTTTTATTCGGCCGATTAATCAGTATCGGCTTTTTTGGTCCTCCAATAATCGGTATCGGTATTGAAAAATCATAATCGGTCAACCTCTAATAAATACCCCCTGCCCGTGTCTGCACGAATACTAGAGTTGAGGTTAGATAGGTGTACTAGTTAGAATTGGGCCGGGGAGGTTCCATTTTGTCTTGGTTGTCCTTCACACTATGTACCATACTAGTCGTACCAGTCTAAATTAGTAATTTAGTTGAGTGTATCATGGCTAGTAATGTAGACAAGTTTGAGTGACCGTCTGAAGCACTTTTAGAGCAGTGCACTAAAAAGCAGATGGCACAAATTGCTGAGCACTACAATATTGTATTGTAAACAATTGAAAGATATTATGAAGGCCAGTCTAAAAGCCAAACTAGTTGAAGGAATCCGAACTGTTCGAGATCGATGGTTTAAGTTTTGAGCAGCAAGATTTGTTAATTCTACAACTATAAAAAGAGCAGATTAAACAGAGTTGGCAAAATGACATGGAGCAGTATAAGCTAGACCAAATCAGAGGGTAAGCTTAGGCAACGGTCATCAGTTTCACCAGTAATAAACTATCCAACTGAGGCCATTGTAAGGAACCTTTTCTTCTTTGTTTGAGCGAGTAGCAGAATCTAGAGATTGGTCTGATGCAGATCGTACTTTACCGCTACAGTGTGTGAACTAGTAAAGTTTGAAGCCTATTCAGCGTTAAGTTTAGCTGAGAGTCAGGTCTGTGAAACGGTGAAAACGGAAGTGTACAAGCCTACAAATTGGTCCCAGAGACTTATTGGCAGTGTTTTCACAATTTGAAAAGGTGACAAGGAAACCTATTTTGTATTTGCATGTAATTTAGTGTCTCAGTTTAATTGTTGGTGCTCTGCCTCAGAGGCAGACCTTTGAGGAATTGTCTGATCTGGTGGTACTTGAGCAGTTTAAGAATTCAGTACCAGAGCGTGTTGCAACTTATATTAGTGTGCACAAGGTGAAATCTCCTAGTGAGGCAGCAGTTCTAGCAGATGAGTGTCTTGATCCATAAAAGCTTTTTTTTATGGATCCTGGTAGTCATACCGAATGAACATGCCTGTAAAGAGTACTTCTCCCCTCGCCAAATGTTTAAGGTTGGGAGCAGCTCAATGTTTTCCCAAGGTTGATCGTGGCTTACGAGGTAGAAATTATCTAAACAGAGTGTGTAACTACTGTCAAGGTAAGGAACACTGCAAAAATGAATGTCCTGTCCTTAAAGCAAACAATTCTGGTGGCAACTCAAAAGGTATTTTCTGGCCTAGCTATGTCACTTAGTCCAAGTACTGTATAACAGCATGAGAAGCATGCAGAACCTTTTGGCAAAGCCACTGCTTCTGACTATGCTGCATACATTTGAGTGTTACATCTCCCTGGTATGACGTGATGAGAAAGTGCCAGTCAAAATCTTGCGAGACACAGGCTCTGTGGAATCATTTGTTTATGAATCCGGATTGTCTTCTGAGTCAGATACAGGTGATTCTACAATCATTTGTGGGATTGGGTTGTTCATTTTTCCTGTTCCTGTGCATACATTGCAACTTGACTCAGATCTTGTAAAAGGTTTGTGTTGGTGTGCGTCCTCATCTACCAGTTAAGGGTATTGATCTCATTCTGGGTAACCAGTTAGCTGGTGTACAGGTCTGGGCTGGGGTAACCACCACCTTGTGGTTACACAGCAAACCCCTGTTCTCCCTGCTCCTGAGGAGTCAGAACTCTCCAGATAGTCCAGTTATCTTTCCGGCTTGTGCAGCGACATGTGCCATGAGGTGTCGGTATAACTGAACAAAATGGTCTGTTACAGAACTGTTTGACTTGCCTTTGCCTAAGCATCTTGACTGTTTCTCATGATGACTTGGTGAAAGAACAGCAGGATGACCCGTCTTTGAAGGAGCAGTTTGACAGTGTTGCCAGCTGATGGGATAGAAGGCTCTGCACACGGTTACTTGCTTCAAAGCAGTATGCTAGTTCACAGGTGGGTGCCCCATGGGGAAAACTTTGTAGGTGATCCAGATTGTAGTGCCCTCTAAGTTTCGCCAGACAGTGCTTTAAACCTCCCATGTTAATGTTGCTGGACATTTTGAAGTAAAAAAAACGTATGACCGTATTTTGCATTACATTTTCTGGTCAAGGTTGAAACGTGACATTTTTGCTTACATTAAATCATGTCACACATGCTAGTTGACTGGTAAGCCAAATCACTCAATTAAACCTGCTCCTCTGTATTCTATTCCTGCCGTTGATCAGCCTTTTGAACATTTGGACATTGACTGTGTTGGTCCTTTGCCCGCTCTAAGTCGGTCAGTAGCTATTTGCTTACAGTGATGTGCCAAGCAACCAGGTATCCTGCTTATCCACTATGCATAACTACTAAGTCTGTTGTGAAGGCTTTAATCGCAGTTCATCTCTGTATTTGACATTCTTAAGGTCATTCCCACATGTCCCACATTTACCTCCCACATGTTTCCACAAGTGCTACAGCAGCTTTGTCTAGCATAACCAGTCCTCTTGGGGTGTGTTAGTGCTTTATCAAACCCCAAAGTCTCTCCTGCATGCATACTGTACAGAGCTAGATTGTGATTGGGAAGGTTTGCAATGGTTACTGTTAGCAGCTAGAGAAGTTGTCCAGGAGAGTATAGGATTTAGTCCAAATGATCTGGTTTTTGGCCATGCAGTGCGTGGCTCTCTGGCTGTGTTCCAGGACAGCTGGGGAACAGTAGAGCATCGACTCCTGTTAAGTCAGATGATAGTTCACTTAGAGTTGTTTCTGCATTCTCAATTGCCCTAGACTACTTTTATATAATACGTTGCATTATATTGAAATTTGCATGCTCTATTGGGGCATTTGGATGACTGTAAACATACTGAGTTAATTACATTTATTGAAAGTTATCCTGCACTGTTTTCTGATACACCCTCTCGTACTCATCTCATTATGTTGTTGTTGGATATGCTCAGCCAATAAGGCAGCGCGTCTACCGTGTATCTCCTGACAAGCGCAAGCACTTAGATGCAGAAGTCAAGTACATGTTGGATAACGATATTGCTGAAAATTATTTTTCCAGTTGGCCTTCACCTTACCTGTTAGTCAAGAAGCCTGATGCATATTTTAGGCCATACACAAACTATCGTAATGTTAACAACATTACAAAGCCTGATTCCTTTCCTTTTCCTTGTATGGAAGATTGTGTTGATCAAGTGCATTCTGCAAAAATTGTGAGCAAGGTCGATCTTCTAAAAGGGTACTGGCAGGTCCCCTAGAGCAAGGGAAATGTGTGCTTTCATCACAACTTCTTATACAGTTATGCCTTTTGATTTTCGTATTGCACCTGCAACATTTCAGCGCCTCATGAACTGTCTGTGGTTTGGACGGATGTGTGGTGTACTTGGATGACATGGTCATTTATAGTGACACCTTGTCTCAGCATGTCCAATGTATACAAGCACTGTTTGATAGGTTGGCTTGGATGCATTTGACAGTTAATATGGCCAAATGTGAGTTTGATAAAGCAACGGTCACTTAAAAGCACTGACCACTTTTCCCAGATATGGTTCGCCCAGTGCATGCCAAAGTTGAAGTTGTTGAGCAGTGTCCGCCACCAATGACTAAGGAGCTTATGCACTTTCTCGGTATGGTTGGTTATTATCGACACTGCAATAAGAACAGCGGTAGCACCCCTGACCGACTTGCTTAAGGCTCAGATAAAGTATATTTGGTCGGACAGATGTCAAGCAGCATTTGAGAATGTAAAGACATGTGTTCTGCTCAGTGCTCGTTGCCCCTCGTTTGAATGACCTGTTCATACTCCATGTAGATGCTAGTAATGTAGGCCTTGGTGGGGTTCTGTTGCAGGCAGATGAGTTACCTCTCTAAGAAGTTTAATTCATACCAGCTCAATTATTCTGTGGTAGAGAAGGAAGTGCTTGCGCTTATTTGGGCTCCAACATTTTGATGTGTATGTTGGTTCTGGTGGCACCTCTCGTGGTGTACACAGATACTAATCCCCTGACGTTTCTGAGGTCCTTGCAGAACCCAAATCAGAGGCTTATGAGGTGGGCGCTGTTTTTGCAGCTGTATAATTTGGAAATTCGCCCAATTAAGGGCAAAGAAAATGTCCTTGCCGACGACTTGTCCCGCGACGTGTCCCCTGGATGGCAGAGGTGGGTCAGGGGATTCAGGTGGATGTTTGTTTGGTTTGGTAATAATTGATGCAATAAGGCTTTTTTCGGGAGGGGGGGGTTCTGTTTTGTTTTTGTTTCAAGTTTGTGGTGGAATCCCTGTGTTGGGAACTATGAGCCAGGTCGTAACATTGAACATCTCATTCCAAAATCATAGGCATTGAAATGGAGTTGGTCCCCCTCTTTGCTGCAATAACAGCCTTCACTTTTCTGGGGAGGATTTCCACTAGATATGGAAGCATTGCTGCAGGGTCTTGCTTCCATTCAGCCACAAGGGCAATAGTGAGGTTGTGCACTGATGTTGGGCGATTAGGCCTGGCTCTCATTCGGTGTTCCAATTCATCACGAAGGTGTTCGATGGGGCTGAGGTCAGGGCTCTGTGCAGGCCAGTCAAGTAATTCCACACGATCTCGACAGACAAACCGTTTCTGTATGAACTTTGCTTTCTTCATGGGGGCATTGTCATTCTGAAACAGGAAAGGACATTCCCCAACTGTTGCCACAAAGTTGGAAGCACCAAATCATCTAGAATGCCATTGTATGCTGTAGCGTTAAGATTTCACTTCACTGGAACTGAGGGGCCTAGCCCGAACCATGAAAAACAGCCCCCGACCATTATTTCCTCCTCCACCAAACTTTACAGTTGGCACTATGTATCGGGGCAGGGAGTGTTCTCCTGGCATCCGCCTAACCAAGATTTGTCCGTCGGACTGCCAGATGGTGAAGCGTGATTCATCATGCCAGAGAACGCGTTTCCACTGCTCTAGAGTCCAATGGTGGTGAGCTTTACACCATTCTAGCTTGGCATTACACTTGGTGATCCTAGGTTTGTGTGCGGCTGCTCAGCTATGGAGACACATTTCATGAAGCACCCTACAGCCTTGGGCTTCTGTTGGGACTTTTCTCTGACGGAGAAAATTACCTGTTCTGGAAAACAACCCTTAGTCTCCTATCTCCTAGCTGCATAGCAGTGTTTTCCCTAGACCCTTTAGCATTTTCATATCTGAAGGAAGTGGATAGGTGTCAACAAACAGGTGGAAGGAAGCTCCCCTAAGTCCATTGGTAAACTACAGGAGGAGGTTGTCTGCGGTTCAGGGCACCAGGCACATTCTTCAAATCATGCTCCATATATTAGGGCATATCAGCGACTGCTATCTAGCTCAAATTCATCTCTATGTCCAGTGACTACGATTAAATCTGACAGCTAACTGTTTTATGTGCTCAGATCAGCGTTTATTTGCAGGTCAGGGAATTGTTTAAAGAGTCATTTTATAATCTAACAATTTTGAGTCATAACATTCCTGTTACATTCTGTATACACTGATTGCCGGGGCATATGCTTTGAACAAGTATTACGGCATATCTGCAGGAAGCAGATTTACAAATCCAAACCCAATTGCAAATGCATGCACTCAGGAGTGTGGTAAAGTGAAAGCAATTCACAATGTATGCCAACCACCCTGATATATCAGAGGCAATATTTAATATAACACGCTACCTGTGATCGCCCAGGGCTAGATAATTACATTCACTTCTATCTCCCACATTTCCCTCTGCACTACTGATGCAAGGGAGTGAGGAGGAGGATTTTATATTTTATAGAGGGAATTTGAAGGACATGAGTGCATTACCATCATTCTGAGAGAAATGTCTGTTAAACGAGTGAATACTTCAAGCCCCAGAAAGAAAATTAGAATGTTAAGGCGGTTTGTATTTGTTTTTAGATACAAAAGATGGAACGGCCTCGAAGACTAAAGCCACTTTGAAGAAATTACAGATTTGAGATAATACATTTATAGTTTCCTTGGTGTCTGTCTTTCAATCCATAAATACACAACAATAATACCCTAAAGGCAACATGTCAATTGAAAATCTTACTTTTCTCAACTTGCCGTCTGATATCAACTTTCCTTCATCTGCAGTTCAAACTGTCACAAAAATACATCGACACTTGACATAATATAGCATTTGAATAAAACATCACACCTTTAATGTATTTAATTGGATAGCTGGTGGTCCTTTTCTTAATGATTAAATTGTCTAGACAAAACAGCGAAGTAACACTGCACTCTAAGTGAATATCACCCTTAGGGCAATACATGTTTCCTTCCAAATGAAGACACACTGGTTGGTGCTGCTGTTGTACTCTGTCACATCAAACAGATCATGCTTTTGTAATCAAATGGTATATACAGACCAAAGCATGACCGACAGGAATCCTCACCGGCGGCCATCTTAAAGGAGATAACTTGCCTCCTGTCATCGCCCAGCGGCTCGCTGGTACACCCATTCTAACTGGATGAAAATGAATCTACCAAAGTCAATTCTGGTTCTACCTCCACGTAAGAGCAGCTCCCGCTCAGCCCAGTCAAAGCTCTTCTTGGTCCTGCCACCAATGGTGGAACAAACTTCCCCCTAAAGTCAGGAAAGCGGAGTCCCTGCCCATCTTCCTAAAACGTCTGAAACCCTACCTCTTTGAAGAGTATCTCAAAAAACTCTCACGGCTCCCCGCTACAGATGCACAAAGATCAGGCCCCAAAACATGCTAACCTTTTACCATTACCAATAACAGGGAAAGTTAGCATTAATGTAGAAGTGTTCAGAAACATATTCCATTCTTATTTACAATAAAAGTGACTCTAAAAGGACACAATACATGATTTACCATTAATTTCTATTGGGCACAGCATTATCCAAAACAAACTGCAAATGCATCCAACAAGTTTGTATAGTCACAAACTTGATGTGGTCATTGACTGCTAGGAATATGGGACCAAATACTAAACGTTTTACTGTGCTCCAAGCATTGAGCTGTTTGTGACTTCAAGCCTATCAACTCCCGAGCTAGTTAGCGGGGGGCGCGGTAATAGCGTTTCAATCGGTGACGTCACTCGCTCTGAGACCTTGAAGTAGTTGTTCCCCTTGCTCTGCAAGGGCCGCGGCTTTTATGGAGCGATGGGTAACGATGCTTCGAGGGTGGCTGTTGTCGATGTGTTCCTGGTTTGAGCCCAAGTAGGGGCGAGGAAAGGGACGGAAGCTATACTGTTACACTGGCAATACTAAAGTGCCTATAAGAACATCCAGTAGTCAAAGGTATATGAAATACAAATGGTATAGAGAGAACTAGTCCTATAATTCCTATAATAACTACAGCCTAAAACTTCTTACCTGGGAATATTGAATACTCATGTTAAAAGGAATCACCAGCTTTCATATGTTCTCATGTTCTGAGCAAGGAACTTAAACGTTAGCTTTCTTACATGGCACATATTGCATTTTTACTTTCTTCTCCAACACTTTGTTTTTGCATTATTTAAACCAAATTGAACATGTTTCATTATTTATTTGAGGCTAAATTGATTTTATTGATGTATTATATTTTTTGTTAAACTAAAAGTGTTCATTCAGTATTGTTATAATTGTCATTATTACAAATACATTTTTAAAAATTAAATAGGCCGATTAATAGGTATTGGCTTTTTTTGGTCCTCCAATAATCGGTATCAGTATCGGCGTTGGAAAATCATAATCGGTCGACCTCTAACGTGTGTGTATGAATTCCTGCCTCGTTGTCTTGGATTATGGCAGCGTCCCCCTGCAGCCTAACATTTGTCTTTGTTATCAGCCAGACACTGGAGCTTTGAGAGGGCTGACAGTGTTGTCTGTCACAGCACTGGGGGATTCCTCCCCAGCCAGCTGCACTGTGAGAGCTGCTGATACACATAAGATGTTCCACTGTGTAGATATCTCACTCACCAGCACTGATAAAAGGAAACACTGCTTTTTCATGATGTTGACACGTCCTCTGAGATTTCTCTCTGGAATAGTCCCGAGAATTCAAACCGCCAAGTTCTCATTAAGACTATTTTTGTGAGCAGGGATTGATGAGAACTAAAGTCCCAGAATCCAACTTGGATGCATTGGTTTTGTAAATATGTCTTCTGACTTTAACCATACAAGAGAATAAAAAACTAACAAAAAGGGTCCGTAGAGTTACTTTACCACACAAACCAGTCTGTGTCTGTTTGAGCCTTGTCTTTGTCATGCAACCCAAGCTAAAAACCAAGTGGTAGAAATGCAGGTAAAAATAGTCCCAACACATTCACCAAGTGGCTGCACAGTTGGCATAACCCTCTTGGGAAAGCTCCTGCTACCTAACTACTGTACATCCCAACAGCCAGAGCCACATGAAATAAAGTACAGCACAGCAGTGATATGACTTGGATTACATCCCCCGTGGTACACAGCAGTGATATGGAGGACATATATTCCTCTGGGGGAGAACTTACCGGAAGGTCATCTGGAAGACCTGTCCCAGGTTTACTTGCTGACTCTTGTTGTTGTATCCATGCAGCATCTCCCCAAACAGGGTGTCATTGAAGCGGACATCCTGTCTCTGGCACTTTGGCCCCTCACAGTTCTCTTTCTGGAGAACACATGAGCGTCCGTCTGACCCAAGCTTGTACTCCTGCACACACCTGAGTGGGGAGGGGAATTCAGGTGGCAATAGACATGCATAAAAACATAGTGTATACATTTAGGCACTGTACACACGGTAATACATGCACACACATGCCCGCATACACACACACACACACACAGTAGAGAAAGTGTACCCAACTCATAGAAATAATAGATTGCAGAAGAATGTATGATTTAGCGGTCTAATATTTCAAATGAAAGCCCTTGTGTAAGCAGCACAAACATTTAAACCCGGACTTGTCTGCATTAAAGACAAACTGTCGTTGGAGTTGCACATTCAGCATTTTCTACTTCAGAAATGGCTGAGATGCACAAACCTAATGCTAATGAAACGCACAGAGACACACAGGCAGTCTCATGAATTAGCCTATAGTAGAATACCATATCCGCGTTCTATACTGTACTCTGCCAAAGCAGAGGTGAAAATGAGGATCAATCCCACAGTTGAGATATGTGGATGTGCAACAGTTGTTTCTAACAGTTGTTTTGGCCATCTGTGTAGGTAAAAGGCTCTAGCTCCGTTTTACCCTTTTACTGTTCAATTCCGATCACTGACTGACTCACCCACAGAACATGAGGACGTTGCTGGAGGTGGGGTCGTCTGGTAGGGGCACCAGCTGTTGGAGACACAGCTGCTCACAGCCACCGTTGAAGCCATCCGTGCAGTCTGTGCCCTTTGAGTAGTCATAGCAACCCATGCCGTCCTTCATTGGCCGCAGCCCGTCGGGACACTGGAGGGGCAAGAGAGAGACACAGTAGTGGGAGAGAGAGACAGAGAGAATAAGTAGGGGTCAACATATGTATGCAGATCAGGACCCAGGAGACAGACAGAGCAATGGTCTGCTCCAATTAACAACAAAGAACTCCATCTCCCAGAGTTCTCCTCTAGAGTCAGTGGGTATCTGATGAAGGAGGGATGCAAACTGGTGAGGGTCCAAACTGGTTGGCCCCCCCACTGAAACATGCACAAAATAACTACTAGGGGAAATACTGGTTTTAACTAATTAAAACAACAAAGAACATCTACATGATCAGTCTTTGTGTGTAAAATAAAAAGTGGCTAATGTGAACCTAACTCACAGCTAAAAAATGTAAAGAAAGCAATCCAATGTTATCTGTTGCCTTGACTTTACTGCAAATGGCACTCAAGTCGAGAAAAAAACAATACATTAATATTGCAGTTAGCCACGACAGCCTTTATAATAGAACGCTTGTGACCACACACATATAAATATTGCACTTGGGGTAGAAATAGAATGAAACAAACAGACATTGTATTTTTGCTCTATTATAGTGGCCACTATAGACATCGATCAAGTGCACTGCACATTATTACATTGTACACTTTCTGCCTGTGGACATCTGTTCTACAATGTGCCAGCAACAGTGAGAAAGAGGGAAAGTGTGTGTGTGTGGTGTTCCTTTCACCTCTATAGTGGCATCCAGCTTAAGCCAGGCCCAGTTCCAACTACACTTCATTCCTAAATCCAATTGCAAGCAAAGCCTCATTTTCACCTAATTCTCTCATTCTGAAAATTAACCACATAACGTCACTGTAGAGGGAAAACATTAGTTAACAGATAGTGGTTAACTTGTTAGCTAGTTAACATTTCACACAGATTGCCAGGGTTCAGTAAGCAACTAACGCGTTATAACTTGAGGTAACAGCAAGGCATCATATACCAGTTAATACTATAGTGAATTGGACTAACGTTAGCTCATCTGATGTTGTCTGACTTTATTAGCCAGCTAATTTTCAGACCATAAACTCAATTATTTGATCACATGAGTTGGCTAATGTTGCTCAACATTTCTCTGGCTAGCTAAAGGAGAATAAGATACATCTAACAAGATACTTAACAATGCTCCACCACACTTTCTCCCTCACCTCAAACTTTCCAAATGCCAGTTGTTTTTTTGGTTACAGCTCATGAAGTCCGCTTCATCACCTTCTCACCCGGTCTCCGTGGTCAGCCTTCTCACCTAACCTTACCTTTTCATTATCGTTCAGGGGACGCGCTGCTGTAACTGCCAAGCTGCCTTTCCGGAGAACTAGTAACTGGTTGTCTCTTCTTTCTTCGGTCGCTTGCTGCTCTGCATTCTGTTGTAATGTAAACGATTGGCTGAGCCTTGGATACAACCAGTATTGCGCCAAATGCGCATCACTCGATCGCTTACAGCTAGTAGTGATCCAACACCCACCACCAAACTTTTCTCATCGGATCTACACGAATCACGAAGATCACCTATTTTGGATTCAAAACGACGAATTTAGCCGAAAGCCGACTTGTTTGCATCCCTGATGAAGTGTTGTTTGGCAAATCAGGGAAAGCAGTCAGAGCAGAGCTCTCCAAATTCCAAATTAGTCTCAACCACATGCTTAAATTTCACCCGAGACTCACTCGGAAAAGGCATATTATTTACAGCGCAAGTACGCAGTAAAGTCCATACAGCTCCTCCAAAAACCTTTCAAATGAGCAAACGGGTTGTATTTAGACATATTTTTTTATTTTATTTATGGCCTGATAAAAAGAGACTTATTTATAATGACTTGAGGCCTATGGTGTGTGTTTACTTTAGATTAGTAGACTGATCTGAAAGCTCTGCTGGAGCAGAGTACAGTTTATGGAGTTAGTGTTGTGATAACCTGACAGTGTTGCTATCACACAGTGGTAGTACCAGACAGTCCCTGATGTTTTAGTGATACAATGACTGCACAATCCAACTGCTCAAAAGCTTTCAGAAGTAAATTAATCCTAAGTGTAGTAGTCGTTTCAGACAAGTTTTAATTCACTGCCAATTGCACCTCTTTATAGTGTAGGCCTACACTATAATCATGATGTGGCCATTACATTACAAAAACCAATGCAACAATAGGTTTTGCCTGCTATCTTATGTGAAGTTGGCAGGACCACCATCCTTTCATGTAATCCAAAACCAATCTGATCCAACACCTACTGCACACAATCACAAATACAAATCGTTTTCAAATCTTCAACAACACACTGAATGTATGTATTACCACATGCAAACCCCCCAAATCCCTCTTATTTGATGAAAATCTAAACAACCCGGTGACATCTCTGCTCTGTGATCGTAGTGGCTGCTGTTGTTGTTAGGACATATCTGGGGTTTATCTTATGTGGATGACGGGCAGCCATAACAGGAGAGTGATGTTGATGTCCGACATAATACCAGCTGACAGACATTTCTATCCTGATGGATGGCCAGATGTCCCAGAGGCCATAGTGGCACCCCAGGGGATTGTGGGGTAGCATACAGAGTGTGACATTGCCCTTTCACCGACATCTCAAGGCTGCTAAGTGGACGACGGTCTAAACATATGAGGAAGTACCATAGATGCATAGGTTGACCAGCTCTAGTAAAAATGGGCATTTTACATTTGATTTTAGTATAGAGCATTGCTATGTCATGTAACTCAATTTCAGAGAGTGAGACATTTTTGAACCACTACTTTTCCCAGGAAGTGGACTTGATCTTTCTGGTGAACCCTTTTCGGTTGTTAGTATTGTGGTTATTACTCATACATACCGGCCATGATACATAGTATGTAGTGATAGACTTGTAATGTAGATAAAATAGCCCTGTAGCTGTGGTGTGTTCCTGTGATAACGAGACTATACTGTAGAATGACAACACACACACACACACACACACAATCCACTGCAGCTAAACCAATCAATACTGCACTGCTCCCATGGGTGTCTGTCATCCACAGTGTCAATCTGGATCTTTACCGTTAGAACTTGTCATAATGGCGTCTGTACAATAATAGATTCCACAAAAGATCATACAGGCTTCTTGATGTTATCATTGGCCACATGGGTCTGATCAGAATTTATAATGACCAGGGGAGAATAAATTAAGTACTCAGACGGAGTAGAAATATATGGAGGGGGAGCGGGAGGGAAAGAGAGATGGGGAATAGGGAGAGCTCCCTCACTTACACTGTAGAGCCTTGGAAGTGCTGTTTTACGAGCCTGTTAGGCTGCGATATTGATCAGCGTTGGAGATGGTGTCGGGGAGGCAGATTAAGAAAACAAATAAAACACAGTGAAACAATTACCCAGCACTCCAAAAGGGCAACAGTAAACGCCCAATGGCCGGTCCATAAATGAAGGCACAGTGTTATATTCTTATCTATCAATAGCCTAATATGGGGACTTAGAGAACACAAACACATACACACACCTCAGAGGCTAAATTCACCACCTCATGTGACTGGAAGCTATTAGTTATAAGTTTGTTCTAATCACCTTTCAACACCCCAAGTTTTAATCAGTTTCTGTGCAATTTACTGAGATCCTTTTCCTTAATGACTGGTGGCTCGGCTGACATAGACATTCAAATGTTCCATTTTTGTAATTAATCTTAGCGCCTGGCATATCTATTCAGTGGATGAGGTAATAGTCAAGGAGGCGATTGCAGTCGTTGACCCCCATGTGTCATACACCAGAGACCGCCATATGGTGAGAAATGGGCTGGATGGAAAAACAGGGAATTAGCAATGATGGGGGAGAAAGTGGAAATACAGAAGAGAACTAGTGGGTTGATAAGTAATTCATATGTAGTAGGGTTTTTAAGTAACACATACACCAGGTAGAATACACTTTGAGAACGATACATGGTAAATCATATCGTCTGGTGATAGATGTCCAAATGTGTATCTATCTGACAGCTTGATTCGATTTGGAGCTGACAGAGATGTATGCCCATAGCTTTGTTATTTCTCCTATGGATCGGAAATTAGAGTGATGGAACAGCTTTATTCCACGAGTGCCAAAACACCGAGGACTGACGATCCCCTCAGAGAAATATGGAGTCTCTTGCAGCTGTTACGTTGTCCATTTTAATTCCTCCTATGCTTAATCTTCAAAGTGAAATGACACCGCTGTGTTTGATATTAATAATACATTCATATATTTTCAATGACCCCAAAGTCGCTTTATTGAAGAAACTAAACAAAAAACAGAGATTAAAACAAGTCCAGGCCAGAATAACAGCAGGGAGAAATCTAAACATGAAACAAAGAGAAGGGAAAAGAGTGTGATCTGTCACTGTACATTATGAGTGAGCGAGCAGATGATGTGTGTGTGAGGTGGGGTGGGGGTGGCGGGGGGGGGGGGGGGGGGGGGGGGGGGCTAGGTGGTAGGCCAAGGTGTGGCTTTAGGAGGGACTGAAATATGGAGGGAGGAAGTTCCCGAGCCTTGGAACAACCTGTAAGGTTTCTTAATTAAAAAAAAACTGCTGAGACTTTTTCTGAAATTAAATATTAACTGGATTTGTCCATGACTTCTCTTCAAATTTTAAAGAACAAATGGTCAAGTACCAATGCCTCACACACAACTCACAGAACAGAGAGCAAAAGGACAAGAAGAGATAAAGTGTGGCTAGAGCTCAATTCAATAAGACACATTGTTATTCTCCCTCCATCTAAACTAGTCCTTACATTTTAACTTGTTCTACATCTTCTTTTCAATAGTGAGCCAACAAAGAACAGGAAAGAGCAGGTGCTCATCATGTTTTGTACAGTCAGTGTACTGTCCAAAGCAATATGTTTAACGTCAAATCACAAAATCACAGTATCCAATTGCAATACATATCGTATCAGCACCACAGTGTGTGATAATATCATTTCGTGAAGTCCCTGGCAATTCCCAGCCCTAATATCTAACTCAGCAAAGCTCTGCCAGTCAGGAAAAGTCTCTGGATTTAATACTTTTCCCACCGGTTTAATGTGCAGACGGGCTGTGACTGAGCCAAATTGAATTGCTCCTCTTTTTTAACCCTGACACGATCTTATCAGTGAAGACATAAAACACAGTGGATGGCGGATCTGCCTTGACTCCTAGATTATACTGTGATTATGACATCAAACAAAAGCACTGATTCAATTGTCCCTCTTACTGCATGCAACGCCTGAATAGTCTGCTTTTACATAGACAGAGGTGGTATTGCTGTTATTTCAAGGAACAGGGAAGGGTGTATTATGTGTGTGGACTTCTTTTTTCAAAAGCCTGATATTTACGGTAATAGAAAGTTCAATTGTGACAATGCAGTACCTTATTGTATTCAAAATGGTTGAAAATATTTTGTTTTGAACGGCTCCACTACTAATCCAAGCAAAAATAATAGGCCTTTTGGCCTATTATGGAGTTATGGCAACTATACATCACAATGATCGACTTTCAGACAATACACTTCAACTTGAAAAACTGTAATAAAAGTCGGCCTAAAGGCTTATCTCTGCCCTTCGAGCCCAGCGAACACCAATATGTGGGTCTTCCAGACAGGAGAGAACATGACCTAAGTTAATATTAAGGACATCACCCAGAATCAAAGTCTGTTTGTCATGGAGCATGACTTTGTTTGGAATTCAATCAATGTCTGGAGGTTACCAAAAACTGTGGCTTAACGTTCAGTTTCAAACACAAGTGCATTTTCTTAAAGCAGGAGCAATGCTATTTTCAGACAGTGGGGGTTTGATTTAATTCCAGCCTCAGTGACATTGCAGAAAGGACTAATGTAAACGCTTCACGCAGACTGTCTCCCCTAAAAAGCGTTCCCCCTGGTACTATAAACGACACGGTCGATCCCCCCGTTTAACCACCATAACCACAGTGAAATGAGGAGCGAATTATGAAAAGGCCTTTGAAGGAAATTCTAACTATTGAAATGTATGGTAGTGAGTTGAGCTGTTCAGTGGGACAGGAAAAGTGGTGATGTGCATATTTCCAGAACGCTGGACCACAGGGACAAGCGGTGATAGGGGGATGAGAAAAAATACACAGCTCATGGTGAGGGGGAGGTGCAATGTTTTCCCCCAGACGTCTCTTCAATATAATACTAAGTAGGGCAACAGAGCACAGATTTGCTACTTGCTCAGAACTAATTATTTAAATCTTGACTTCCAAAGTGTGCTCCACATTGTAATGGTGTGATATATAAATGGGAAAAGTGCTTAGCAATACATAAAGAGCAAACCAAGGCTTGTGTATGATTTCCAAAAATAATTTGACAGCCAAATAAAAGTCTAAGATGGAGTCTGAAATCAATGACGCATCAGTGCCATACTGCATCCCAAACAATATTCCAGAAGACATCCCAAAAGGAAAAGGGAAATGATGAGGGATATGCCGATAAAATGATGCCATCTGCTCTTTCCTTGACTACACCCATTAATAAGAAGATGGATACTTTATCTGTAGCTACAATGAATGGAGTAGAACTATCTCAGGAGAATAATTCAGCTGGAACAGGTGAACTTCTGCCAACACAACCACAGAGTTGACAGAGCCACATGAACTTCTCCTGGCTTCCCCAGCGAGACTATTGAGCACATCAGGAGTGTGTAGGTGGAGGTGTGTGTGTGCACTTCAGCACAGATCAATGTGTGCTTGCTTGGAGCGAGCTTCACAGATTTAAAGGTTAGCTTGGCCTTTTGACTGTGTCAGGGCTGGCACTCTACTGACTCCCACCCCCAGGCAGGCACTCACACCTGTCTGTCAGAAGGGGAGAAGTCTGCCTTAACTCAGTCTTAAACTGTGACAGAACAGCACTTAAGTTACGTGCCTCTGTGATTTTTATTATGTTCTATTGTGTGTTTATGTGTAACATCAGCTAAACATGCACTAAAGGCAATGCAGTTACAGCGATGGCTCCACATAATATTTTTGTGTCTCAGATTATCTGTGTATTGAGTGGGGGGAGGACATTGATGCTGCATACATATTTGTAAAATGGTTTTGTTTTGGCCTAATGTAGAGAGACCTAGTTGACTCCTCTTACATGCAGATGCTTCCAGTAAATGTCCTATATAAATCAGAACCCGCATTTCCCTCGTTTACAGGGAACAATAAAAGGAAAGAAAAACATGAACGATGACTTCAAAACCTCTGCATGGACCTCTGCATGGATTTATTTCCATAATGCATGAAATAGGTCTCCAGAGTTCTAGACAGGGTAAAGAAATGAGTCACTTAATGGAATTTAAGCACCAGCGTGGCGGGCAACACCATTGTGTGTCTAGCTCCATTCTGACATGGGGTGTTGCAAAGCAGAACTAAAAGAATCAAAGAGAAAATAATACTGCCACAACTCTGACCCTCTGAGACATGCGGTGCAGGGGGAGGTTTTTATCCGTCGCACATGTGCATTAATCACGTAGGCACAGGCAGGGAGCTTTCTCCAACAGTGTTTATTCAGAATACCAATTAATAGCGCATTTCCATTTCCTGGAAGTACAAACAAGTGGCGGGGTAACTAACACCCTCCTAGCTGGAGACTCACGGCCTGAAGTCCAGACTCAGGATGAGAGGAAATTGAAAAAGACGGCCGTGTTACTGTTTCTTAATTTTTTTCTTTCTTCCTTCTCTTTTTTAGTTTTTACTTCAGAGGTTGAACACAGCTCTCCGGGCCTTTGATAAAGCTGTGTTTGCATTTCAATGAGCTGTGTTGGGCAGCATTAGTCACATCAATGCTGGTGTCTATCATCTTTGCAAATCAACCCTTTGCTATGGAGTTTGTTAGAAGTCAGTTTGAATGCTGACAGTGGAGGGGAGAGAGAGAGGCAGCAGTCTGTGGAAACTTTTAATAAGATTGTCCGCTGGTCCACACATATACCCTGGGGCTCCATGTGGGCTAGTCTGGGACAACACAATCTTATTAGTCCTGCTTCATTTATACTTCATTCACAGCTGGCTGAAAATTAATATTTTATTTTGGGCTATCTGAATTTTAAACATAATCGCTGTATGCAATCAGAGCTTCACAACCAGGCTACTGAGACTGTGTACTTTATGGAAGAAGCTATCTGACATGGTTGTGTCCTACAGGGGTATGGAGCATGATTAATTTATTCAATAAATATGTGCAAGTACTTACAAGGAAATCAAATGGCCTTGAGAGTGATTGGTAGCTTTTCTTTGCTACAGTAAAACATATAGTTATTGCTGGATTTTATAACTATTCATTTTTTTCCACTATTGATTGCAGGCTCCTTGTCTTTGTGGCAACACAAAGCAGAAATCAAATAGCAGCCTATTTCCTAGAAAGTGGGAGGATAATTAGCTTCCAGCGTGAGCAGCAGTTGAAACGACCAGCGTAACCTTTGAACCTTGTTATTTATTCTCATCAATAAGACTGCCACCTTTACAGCACCTCAAAGGGCATGCTTAGAATATATTTACAATTTTAGCTGAAACGGTTAGATATCCTTTAAGGGGACCAATCAGCTTTATTGGGGAGACATTTTATTTTTATTCTGTTGGTAATAAACAAGGATTTATGTTCTTTCTAATCTAAGAAAGACATGAACATCAAATCCTTTTAAACTCAACATTAATCTCTATCAAACTCATTGCTGTGCAAATGAAGACAGGAATATTGAGTAAGACCAATATGTCTCTGTTATAGAGCAGTTTAATCTAAATCGATATAGCAGGATGAGGCGAAATACAGAAGGCAATGCTCAAGGTTTTGTGTGAATTGGTAAGGTTACGACTCACTTTGGAAGAATAAGCTGCAGTTCTCAAAATCATCACACTCCTCCTACACACGACAGATTAAAAGTCTGGAACATCTTGACAACAACATGCAGCCTTTTTATTTAGAGCAAACAAGTTGCTAAATCCACTTAAATCAGTGTAGATGAAGAGGAGGAGACCGGTTAAAGAAGGAATTTTAAGCCTTGAGACAATTGAAACATGGATTGTGGACGTGTGCCATTCAGAGGGTGAATGGGCAAGACAAAAATATGTTAGTGCCTTTGAACAGGGTATGGTAGTAGGTGCCAGACACTATAAGTGCAGTGAGGCAATGGGATCACATAGCAAACTTGCTTGAATAATTGATTTTAACAAGCTAGCAACAAATTAGCGAGGTGGAACAACAGCCATTCAGCAACATTTCGAATGCGATCTGAATTTTCTAACAACATGATGTTTTGTAGACAAAGCACTCCAATCACTCAAAGGCTACTAAAGGAACCAAAGCCGGATGCCAAGAAAAATAGTGTTTTTTAAATAATTTCTTGGAAGTAAACAAACGTCTGCTTGGCATGCATGTTAATTGCAAATATATATATATACAACCTCACCCTCGATGTCAGTAAGACCAAGGAGTTGATTATGGACTACATCGATGGGGCTGCAGTGGAGCTAAATCACTAAGGACTTAAAATTGTACACACGGCGCGCATCTTCCCCCTCAGGAGGTTGAACA
This sequence comes from Oncorhynchus mykiss, assembly GCF_057628025.1. NCBI lineage: Eukaryota > Metazoa > Chordata > Actinopteri > Salmoniformes > Salmonidae > Oncorhynchus > Oncorhynchus mykiss. The sequence goes on along the minus strand of NC_143050.1, from coordinate 26,148,581 downwards.
AGTTTGGCATTGGCCCTCAAATCCTCAAAAAGTTATACAGCTTCACCATTGATAGCATTTTGATTGGGTGCATCACTGCTTGGTATTGCAATAGCACTGCCCTCGATCGTGGGTGCTACAGAAGGTGGTGTGGACAGCCCAGTATATCACTGGAGCCAAGCTCTCTGCCATCCAGTACCTCTATATGAGGCGGTGTGAAAGTCCAGAAAATCGTTAGACTGTTCTCTGCTTCCACACAGCAAGCGGTACAGGTGCATCAGGTCTGACACCAACAGGCTCCGGAACAGCTTCTATCCCCCAAGCCATAATACTGCTAAATAGCTAACAAAATGCCTACACTGACTATCTGAGTTGACCCTTTCATTTTTGCACAGTCTTTAAAAACATTCACAGGACTCTACACACTCACGCACACTGACACTACAACACACACATAACATTCACACACATTTATACTTACTCTACACACACACACACTCAAATACAATCTTCATTTACACTGCTGCTACTCCGTTTATCATATATCCTGATGCCTAGGCACCTTACCCCTATACATATCTACCTCTATCACTTCAGTATCCCTGCACATTGTAAATGTGGTACTGGAGCTGACCCTGCATTTACATTACATGACCAAAAGTATGTGGACACCTGCTCGTCGAACATCTCATTCCAAAATCATGGGCATTAATATGGAGTTGGTACACCTTTGCTGCTATAACAGCCTCCACTCTCCTGGGAAGGCTTTCCACTAGGTGTTGGAACATTGCTGTGGGGACTTGCTTCCATTCAGCCACAAGAGCATTAGTGAGACCGGGCACTAATGGTGGGTGATTAGGCCGAGCTCGACAAACCATTTCAGTATGGACCTTGCTTTGTGCTCGTCTAGAATGTTGTTGTATGCTGTAGCATTAATATTTACCTTCACTGGAATTAAGGTGTCTATCCCAAACCATGAAGGACAGCCCCAGACCATTATTCCTCCTCCACCAAACTTTACAGTTGGTACTATGCATTGTGGCAGGTAGCATTCTCCTGGCATCCGTCTAATGCAGATTCATCCGTCGGACTGCCAGATGGTGATTCATCTCTCTGGAGAACGCATTTCCACTGCTCCAGAGTCCAATGACGGTGAGCTTAACACCACTCCAGCCAATGCTTGGCATTGCGCATGGTGATCTTAGGCTTGTGTGCGGCTGCTCGGCCACGGAAACCCATTTCATGAAGCTCCCGATGAACAGTTCTTGTGCAGATGTTGCAACAGACAGACAATTTTTACAATCTATACTCTTCAGCACTCGATGGTCCCATTCTGTAAGCTTATGCAGCTTACCGCTTTGCGGCAGAGGCGCTGTTGCTCCTAGACATTTCCACTTCAATATTACAGGACTTACAGTTTACCAGGGCAGCTCTAGCAGTGCAGAAATTTGATGAACTGACTTATTGGAAAGGTGGCATCCTATGACGGTGCCACGTTGAAAGTCACTGAGCTCTTCATTAAGGCCATTCTACTACAAATGTCTGTATATGGAGATTGCATGGCTGTGAGCTCAATTTTACACATCTGTCAGCAACGGGAGTGGCTAAAATAGCTGAATCCACTAATTTGAAGGGTTGTCCACATACCTTTGTATATATAGTGTAGCTTCTTACTTTCTTGTGTTTTTCTTATTTCTTATTTTTATTTATTTGTTCTACATTGATATTGATCACTGCATTGCTATGTTTAGAGCTTTCAAGAAAGGCATTTCACTGTACTTGTGCACGTGACATTAAAACTTGACACATGAAACTAAAGGGACCAGGGAAAGATCAATCATATTTATTACAATTATAATTTGATCACAAATTTGGCCCATTGCAGGGTATTTGAATCAGACAGTAGCAGAATGTAAGGCAAATTAGACAATGGCAGAGAGTTCTAGCTTGATTAATTATGTTAAATGAAGCGGGCTCATCAGGTCTCAACCTCCTTTCGTCCTACCCTTCCGTCACCTCCCCTGTTTTTGTTATTATTTGAGTGTGTGTGTGTGTGTGTGTCTTTCAAAGCCACCTACTATAGCTTTCCCCACCCTGACCCCTTCAAATTTGCCCTTTTAAGAGGTTTACCTATCTGCCTCTCATCCACTCTTTCAGTGATAACAGCTTAGACAGAGAGGGGGAGTATACACTTAAAATGATTAGTTTTCACAAAAACAGCCCAAACATGATTGTTTTAGCAATCACCTAAGTAATTTGGAGATGACAAGGACTCCCAATGAATTCTTAGAATGTTGTATTATGGGTTGTAAAATGACCTATAACTATAATAACATAATACAGTAAAATAAGATCATGGTCTCTCTTGAAAAAATGTATTTTATCTCAACGAGACTAACCTGGACAGATAAAAGTTAAATAAATATAAAAAGTTAATAAATGCCTACTGTATTTAAACAACAATTACATAGCTTGATTCTAGGCAGAGATACCTATTGCATCTTACTTTACTTAGTCACCCACACAATGTGCTTTATTTGTTGTCAATCAAAACTATTTTCCTTTACTTTTATTCCAATTGTCCTCGTCTCTGATTGTAATGTCACCTCTGAAGTAAATGTTAAATCTGTCTTCATATTCATGAAAACCATATGGCATTAGACAAGTTATGTCAAAATAATACCCCCTTCTGTTACCTATGATGGATGAACTAGTGCCTTTGCTCTTTGAAGAAAATGCCATAGTTTAATCCCATAAAATATAAAGCCATAATTCAATGTCAACGGAAAATATTAAATGGAAAGCTAGCCCCACTTTTGAGTGGATAATCAGACATTGAGGACAATGTCTTTCTTAGTGGAGTTGAATTGTAGCACACATCCCACTTTGAATGTTTGGATGAAAATCGGTAAATTGGGAAAAGAGTGATACAATTGAAAAAAACAACACATGGGAGTATCAAAAGTAAAAAAAATGTACCGTGGTTGTACAATGAAAAAAAATGCCATGGTACTATCATGTTTTTTTGGTCACAACCATGGCATTATTCTCCTGCAAAAACACATTATTTTGCAACGAAGGTCTACTGTAACCTCAACATCACTCTGAGATTCTTTTTTTTTTTTTACTTTGAGTTTCACTTACTTAGCTAGCAAATGCAGCTAGATAGTTTAGCCTGCTGAAACACCCTGCTCAAACGAGGGCACCAGCAAGATGCATTTTTTTGGTAGCTGAAGGAATTTTTGGATTTACTCACCAAAATGACACTTTGGTCATTTCTATGGTCATAAAACCATGTATGAATATGGTTTAGTTTGTTTAATAACCTCTCTTGGGTAGGGGGCAGTATTTTGAATTTTGGATGAATGAGGTGCCCAATGTAAACGGCCTATTACTCAGGCACAGAAGCTAAGATGTGCATATGCATGGTAGTATTGGATAGAAAACACTCTAATGTTTCCAAAACTGTTCAAATAATGTCTGTGAGTATAACATAACTGATATGGCAGGGGACAACCTGAGGAAAATCCATCCAGGAAGTGGGATATTTTTGATGTGGGTACTTTTCTATTCAATGCCTATAGAGTATCTGTTGGGTTAGGATCTAGATTGCAGTTCCTATGGCTTCCACTAGATGTCAACAGTCTTTAGACATTGTTTCAGTCTTGTATTCTGAAAAACGAGGAAGAATGAGACCTTTCTTTCAGTGGACTGTAGAAAGAAGCAGAGCTCGTTTGCGTGCGTGACCGATTGCGCGGCGTTTGTTGTTTTTCCTTTCTATTGAAGACGCTATTGTCCGGTTGAAATATTATCAGTTATTTAGACAATAGACAACCTGAGGATTAATTATAAACATTGTTTGACATGTTTTGACGAACTTTACCGGTACTTTTAGGATGTTTTCGTCTGCATGTCGTGACCGCCTTTAAGCCAGTGGATTACTGAACAAAACGCGCCAACAAAATTGAGTTTTTGGGACATAAAGAGGGACTTTATCGAACAAAACAAACATTTATTGTGTAACATGGACTCTTGTGACTGCAAACATAAGAAGATCATCAAAGGTAAGTGATTAATTTTATCGCTATTTCTGACTTTTGTAATTCCTTTACTTGATTGTAAAATGTTTGTATGCTTTTGTAAGCGGGGCGCTGTCCTCAGACAATTTCCTGGTATGCTTTTGCCGTAAAGCCGTTTTGAAATCTGACACAGCGGCTGAAATAACCAGAAGTTAATCTTTAAGCCGATGTATAACACTTGTATTTTTATGAATGCTTAATTTGACTATTTCTGTATTTTGAATTTGGCGCACTGCAATTTCACCGGATGTTGGCCAGGTGGGATGCTACCGTCCCACCTGCCCATAAGAAGTTTTAACAAAGTAATTGATTACTTTCGGCAAGTTATTCACCTCTAAAACTATTAAGTTAGCAACAACACTAGATAGCCAGATCAGCTAGCTAGCTCAAAAACTAGCTTGTCTACATGGAAACGGAGAAATAATCAGATGGACAATTAATAGCAGAAGATGGTATGGTTTTGGGTACTCCTCTTCAGAATGTAATTGTGGGGAGAAATACTGATATGGGGGATGAAAATTTGGTGAGCACAGACCACAATGCTCTCAACTTGTGCTCATCCAGTCCCCAGCTCAGGCTGTTACCTTACGACCCCGGCACTCCAGTCAAGCCCCAGGGGGAAAAGATGAGAGGGCAAGAGGGTATGTCACTTCTTGACATGCAAAACAATACTGTGATGCTTTTGACAGCAAAAATAGAGAAAAGGGAAAATTGCTTGGAGGACATGGTTAGGGAGAATACGATTAAAATTGAGGCCATAAAAAAAATCGGTTAACTTTATATATGGAGAAGTGAAAACCCTCAAAAGTGACATGAAGAAAGTGGAGGTTATCTGACAGGAAAATGAAAAGAAGGTGGCTGAACTCGAGCAAAAGGTGAATGAGGCAGAGAGATACCAGCGCAGGTGGAACCTGAAGCTCCATGGAATTCCAGAGCAGGTGGGTGAGGACATCAAATGCAGAGTTGTTGACATCTGTGGAGCTGTCATTCCCTAGTCAAAAGCCAAACTTCAAAAGCCAAACATCAGGAAAATGTGGACACCGTTCATTGTTTGGGAAGACTCAAGGATCAAGAGGAGACTGAGGACAACCATCATCCAGTTCACCAACAGATCTACACTGAATCTTATATGGAGGTAAGCAAAGAACTGTGAGTTGCTAATCAAGCAAAAATGGAGGTTCACAGAGGATCTGACCTCAGAGGACAAAGTGACACAAGAGAAACTGTGGCCGATGGTGGCTGCAGCTCGAAAGACAGGGAAAACTTTTTTTTTGTCGGTGCAAGAGTGATCATCCATGGGAAAGAAATGCAGCCGAATCAGAACATTTGAGAGAGAGCCAGAGTCTAACTCGGACAGAACTGGTAGGCCTAATCACTGCCTAATTTCCAGGTGAAAAGCAGCCTTTTATTGTGAAGAATTTACACACACACTTTAACGAGAAAAGGCTGACCTGAAAACTGGTAAACTATGGGTGACTAACTGCTTATTGTAAGGTCAACACAATGTCTAATTTGGTTAATTTATGACCAGTATTTCTCAAATCAAATCAAATTGTATTGGTCACATACACATCGTTAGCAGATGTTAATGCGAGTGGATTGAAGGTGGTGCAGTTGCCGTACCAGGCTGTGATGCAGTCGGACAGGACGCTCTCGATTATGATTCTGTAAAAGTTTCAGGGTTTTGTGTGACAAGCCACATTTCTTCAGGCTCCTGAGGTTGAAGATGCGCTGTTGCGCCTTCTTCACCACACTGGCTGTGTGGGTGGACCATTTTACTTTGTCTGTGATGTATACGCCGAGGAACTTAACTTTCCACCTTCTCCACTGCTGTCCGTTCAATGTGGATAGGGGGGTGCTCCCTCATCTCCTTTGTTTTGTTGACGTTTAGTGAGAGGTTGTTTTCCTGACATCACACTCTGAGTGCCCTCACCTCCTCCCTGTAGGCTGTATAGTCGTTGTTGGTAATCAAGCCCACTACTGTTGTGTGGTCTGCAAACTTGATGATTGAGTTGGAGGCATGCATGGCCACGCAGTCGTGGCTGAACAGGGAGTACAGGAGGGGGCTGAGCACACACTCTTGTGGGGCCCCAGTGTTGAGGGTCAGCGAAGTGGAGATGTTGTTTCCTACCGTCACCACTTCTGGGGGTGGTCCGTCAGAAAGTCCAGGACCTAATTGCACAGGGCGGGGTTGAGACCCAGGGCCTCCAGCTTGATGATGAGCTTGGAGGGTACTATGGTGTTGAATGCTGAGCTGTAGTCAATGAACAGCATTCTTACATAGATATTATTTTTTGTCTAGATGGGACAGGGCAGTGTGCAGTGTGATGGCGATTGCATCATCTGTGGACCTGTTGGGGCGGTATGCAAACTGAAGTGGGTCTTGGGTGGCCGGTAAGGTGGAAGTGATATGACCCTTGACTAGCCTCTCAAAGCACTTCATGATGACAGAAGTAAGTGCTCCGAGGCGGTAGTCATTTAGTTCAGTTATCTTTGCCTTCTTGGGTACAGGAACAATGGTAGCCATCTTGAAGCATGTAGGGACAACAGACTGGGATAGGGAGCGATTGAATATGTCCGTAAACACACCAGCCAACTGGTCTGCGCATACTCTGAGGACGCGGCTAGGAATGCCGTCTGGGCCAGCAGCCCTGCGAGGGTTAACACGTTTAAATGTTTTACTCACGTCAGCCACTGAGAAGGGGGGGACGCAGTCCTTGTTAGCGAGCCGTGACGGTGGCCCGGTTTATTCCCTTAGCAGGCAAAGGTGTTTAGTTTGTCTGGAAGCGTGACGTCGGTGTCCGTGCCGTGGTTGGTTTTCTTTTTGTAGTCTGTAATGTCCTGTAGACCCTGGCACTTACGTCTCGTGTCTGAGCTGTTGAATTGCGACTCCACCTTGTCCCTGTGCCGACATTTTGCTTTTTTGATTGCCTTGCCGCGGGAATAACTACACTGTTTATATTCGGCCATATTTCTAGACCTCTTTCCATGGTTTCATAGACCGTAAGAGTTTGTTCTTAAGTAACTTGCCTAGTTAAATAAAGGTTCAATAGAAAATATGTATATGGATGTTGGTTAATTTGAACAGTGAATTGGTCTTGGATTATTCAATATTTGGACATCTAAATATCCTGATAAAAAGGACTTCACTTGGAGTAACAAGAACATATCCCAGACAGTCATGAATTAACTTATGGTTGATTATTTATTCATCAGACAACACTGTTGTCAAGGTATCAATTGAACCATCAATTCTTACTGATCACATTTATATTCTTATCTTTAAATATGAATGGCTCTGAAGTTAATAAACCAAATCAAAGTTATTGGAAACTCAATAGTAGACAGTTGGAAGATGATGATGATTTCAAGATGGATGCCAAATATATTATACAATAAAAGTGGAGGAAAGCCCAAATATTTAAGTCTTATGGGAAATATTGGGAATTAAATAAGTATGAAATAAGACAAACAACCATAAAGAGAGGTAAATAAATTGCTGAACTTAAAAGATTGAAAGGAAGATAAACATGTTAAGGAAATACTTTAATCTCTATGGAGGACCTTGTTGAAGAAGGAAACGGTCAGTTATTTTCTTTAAGAACTAGAAATGGGGCGAATATATGAAGAGAGAACAAAAAGGGCTTTCGTAAGATCAAGAAGGAGATGGCTTGAGGAAGGTGAAAATTCATAAGCTTAATATAGATGTCAAAGAAAATGAAAACCCCAAAGATATTTCAAAATATGTTTCAGAATTCTATGGTGATCTTTACACCAGTAATGCCTGTCCTACTAGTGACATACCTGCCTTTCTAGACTCTTTCAAAGACTATGCAAAATGCATAGTTGAAGACTTCCAAGTCTTGTGAGGAATGTATTTCTATTTATGCATTTTTTTTAAATGTAGGGGAGGTCCTGCCTGTTTCTTTGACACAAGGCCTCATTTCTGTAATCCCCAAACCAAACAAAGATCCTATGATGTTAGAGAATTGGACACCAATCACATTAATGAACAATGTTGGAAAGCTACATTCATCTATATTTGCAGAAAGACTTAAAAAAGCTCTTGAGCAAATCATTGATGATACCCAGTCTGGTTTTATGAAGGGCAGACATATGTGTAATAATATTTGACTAGTACTGGACTTGATAGACTACAATGAGCACATTATGGAAGATAGCTTTATTTTATTTGTTGACTTTTACAAGGCTTTTGATACAGCTGAACTTTATTTAATTTTTGAGACTTTCAATTATCCCATGGAACTTCACAGAGATTCTACATTTGACGGTGAATGAAATAAGGATGCCCAATTTCTCCTTTCTTATTTTTATTGGTCACACAAGTTATGGCACTTCATATCAATAAGGATATTTTTAGGGGTATTCAGATAGAAGATAGAGGTAAAATGTTCACAATTGGCTGAAGACACCACCATTTTTTAAAAAGATCATAATGAAGTCAGGAAAGCTATTGAGTGTATTAATGCCTTCTCACATATACATGTATGTGGTTTATCTCTGAATATTAGGAAACTTGAATTATTTGCATTGAAAAGATGTGATGTAAAATATGTGATCACATATCTTGGTATTAAAGTTAGCAAAGATCATAAAGAAAGGGCCAATTTAAATGTATCTCCTATTGTAGAGAAATTTGGAAAGAGATTTAACTTGTAGTTATTAAGAGATCTTTCTTTATCTGGACGTGTACTTTTGTCAAAATCTGAAGGTCTGTCCAGATTAGTTCATATCTCCCTTACCTTGGATGTTCCTCTGTCAGTAACTAAAATGGTTGATACTAAATTATTTAACTTCCTATGGAGGAATAAACCTCATTATTTAAGAAAAGTGGTCATATGTAGCACCCAAAGTGAGGGAGGGTTGAATGCTCTGGATTTTAAAACATTTAAGATCAAATGGATACAAAACTACTTAAGAAATATGGATTGCATTTGGAATATAATCCCTAATTTAATATTCCAACAGATTGGTGGTCTAGAATTCTCACTCAAATGCAACTTTGAAGTGGGTAAGATTCCTATTAAGCTTGCTAACTTTCATAAACAAGTACATCTAACATGGAACCTCATGTACAAACATACTTTTCCCCACCTAGATATACAATCTGGAATAATAAAGACATAAAATACAAAAACAAGGCTTTGTTTTTCCAGAACTGGTTTGACAACAGCATTATATGAGTTAAACAATTATTGAATAATGATAGACATTATATATGTATATACATGTAGATATGATTGTCCAGAATTCATGAGAACACACAATGTTACATTCACTCCTGAGGAGTTTCAAATAGTTGTTAGGGCTGTACTTAAAGGTGCTATTCTTCTTTTAGGAGAATATAACAGTACTCCAAGTGCAACTGTTGAGGATTTTGTAGCCTCAACACAGCTAGTAGGAATTGACATTTTAAACAATAAATGTAATAACATGTATATAATAAAACTATTTCAAGATGTTACTATTCCCTCTGCTAGAATATACTGGAATGCAGCCCTAGGACAAGTGAACTGGAACAAAGTGTTGTTGTTGTCTGGTAAATATTGTATATCTAATAAGGTGAAAGAAGTATCATACACACTCATTCATAGAATCCACCCTGTAAAGATCTTTATCAAGGTCTTTATAAAGGTTAAATAAATCATTTATTTTTATTTTTATTATACACAGATTCAAAATAACTATTGATAACAAATGTGTATTTTGTGGTTGTGACCCAGAAACTATTGAGCATTTATTTTGGTACTGTTCTTATGTCAGAAGATTTTTGAGTGAGTTAGAAGACTTTATTTTAAAAGAAACAACTATTAATGTTAATTTGAGAGAACTGATATCTTTTGTTTTGATCCAAATGATATGGACCCTGATTTAACTTTCATTGTTAATTTGTTTATTTTTCATGGCAGATTCTTTATCCATAAAATGAAGTGGACAGAGAACAAACCCCTCTACTTTTGTTAAAGATAATGTAAATATAATTTTGAAATGATCAGTAAGTGTAAAAAACAAAAAAGCACTACGTACCATAAAACTTTTTGACAACTTGAAAATGTATCTTGATATGCCATTTCCTTGTCTGTTAGCTTTATGTACTCCTGTTTGTATGTTTCCGTTTTTGTATTTGTTTTGTTCAAAATAATAAAACAATGATAGTAATAAAAAAAGATAATAAATAATGATAATAATATTAATTAAACCCCCTGCTCAAACAGAGGGATGCTATGTTAGCTAGCTGGCTATGACTTCCCAACACAACACTGGAACTCTTCTAAGTCAATGTAAGGTTTTGGTATTACTCATTTATTGCCACCGGGATCTGCCGGTGTAACTGCTTACTGACTGTACACTAACGTTATTGCATGATTGTAAAACGGGGATAAACATACTTGAATTTGTCCAATATAAACTCTTGTTTCCAAATGTTGGACTAATGATTACACCCTATATCAGATAGATAGATACAGGCAAGGGTGTGCAAGGTGGTATTGAATGTCCATGTGTCACTGTCTGTCACCTCAAATTTGTCTCTCACCCTGTGTGCATCTACATTCATAGATTGTCGCAACCTCATGATGAGTTTAAGGAACATTTGAGTATCATGTAGTAGCCTAAACATATTACTTGTACATTGAACTGGGTGAATGGAATATGAATGAGTCATCCAATATGCTGTAAAAGAAATAAGGCCATACTCATGAAAAAAAAAAATGTAATGGCCCTGAGCATCACTGGAGTGTATATGGTGTGTGTACAGTCTACATAGTCAAATGAGTTTGTGTAATACAACATTGACTTCTTGCTCTGCAATGGCAAAGTGTAGGCCTACTCTTCCCAAAAAATATTTCAGTTTTGAAACTGCCGTAAAAGTGCAGTAACTGCAGTTCACTGTGGTATTTGGTACACAGTAATTGCAGAATAACTGCAGTTATACTGCAATCTGACTGCATTTTTTTATTTATTTTTTCATAAAAATAGTGAACCCTCTTAAACCTTGGGACCTGGATAGGGTATGGTGAGAAGAATGAAGGGAGTCTTACACCTTGATAAGATTTAAAATAATTTGTTTATCATCTGGTGCTTCTCCCTTCAATACATTTTTCAGTTGTCTCTCTCATTCAACTGACTAGGCTACTCTTATACATTTCTATATAGCCAACACACTAAAAAACTATTTGTGAAAAGGTATTAATAATCATCTTATCTCATAAATACATTTTCATCTTGTCATTCTCAACATATCCCTAACAACAGCAAATTACAATGCCTCCCTTTGTTTACACTCTGTCTGTCCTCTGTCGCCATGACTACAACAGCCTAGCTTGACTGGAGCTAATGCTAGCCGAAGCTAACTTCTATGTTAACAGACTTTTATAAATTATTTAAACTATCAAAACGTCAACAAAAAATAATAATAATATCATTACACTCCGCTAAACTTTGTGTTCCATATCCTATGTTTTTAAACTCGCTCACTTTGAAGCTAAGGTATTTATTTAAGGCATTATACTGCAACCACGGTAATGTACAATTAAGATGGTACCATATGATACATTTGGATACCATGTATCATACTTGTGCATTACCATGGTATAATGTATAATGCAGGTTAAAACAATGGTATTTCCATGATCCACATCTATACCACGGTATAGCAACATGGTTTAAATGAAAGTATCATAGTAGTACCATGGTATACATTTAAGTATCATAGTATAAATGAAATACCATAGCAGTATCACAATACAAATGTTGTCTTCATGAGAATAATTTACTGTACCATCATAACTCAATTGATGTATCTGTATGAGATTCATGATCTGTTCCTTAATAATCAACATTAAGTATTTGAGCGATATGGTTATCTAAAGATTCATGTTAAAGCTGGGATCCAGCACCACTGGCCGCCCCAGACGCATTTGAAATTATATTGGTTTGAGGAAATTAGCATCCAACATCGTGGTAAAAAATAATCGTAGTACATACTCTGCTGTTTTATCGCACATGCAATGATGTGTTATGCTATATCTATTAATTTGAGGTTTCAACCACAGGAGCTTAATTCAAGTGGTTTTATCTAATGCACTCATGACAAATCTCACCTTCCACGATTAAAAAAGCAAAGAGCAAGCACGATATCACCATCTATATATCTAAAGTTCCTGAGCCACTAAAGATGCCTTTTTCCTCCAGCATGGCATAATTGTTATGATACCGTGCATTCTGAAAGTATTCAGATCCCTTGACTTTTTCCACATTTTGTTACATTCCAGCCTTACTCTAAAATGAATTAAATAATTGTTTCCCTCATCAATCTACACAAAATACCCCATAATGACAAAGCAAAAACAAGATAATTTTTTGAGAATTTTTTGCAAAAATATAAAAATAATGAATTGAAAAAACAAATTTACATAAGTATTCAGACCCTTTACTCAGTACTTTGTTGAAGCACATTTGGCAGCGATTACAGCATCGAGTCTTCTTGGGTATGACGTTACAAGCTTGGGACACCTATATTGTCTGTAGAGCTCCGAGACAGGATTGTGTCGAGGCACAGATTATTCTCTGCAGATCCTCTCAAGCTCTGTTTTCAGGTCTCTCCAGATATGTTACATTGGTTTCAAGTCTGGGCTCGTGCTTGGTCACTCAAGGACATTCAGAGACTTGTCCCAAAGACACTCCTGAGTTGTCTTGGCTGTGTGCTTAGGGTCGTTGTCCCTAAGCACACAGTCTGAGGTCCAGTCTGAGGTCCTGAGCGCTCTGGTGCATGTATTTATCAAGGATCTATCTGTACTTTGAGCCGTTCATTTTTTCCTCGATCCTGACTAGTTTCCCATTCCCTGCCACTGAAAAACATCCCCACAGCATGATGCTGCCACCACCATGGTTCACCGTAAGGATGGTGCAAGGTTTCATCCAGATGTGATGCATGGCATTCAGGACAAAAAGTTATATATTGGTTTCATCAGACCAGAGAATCTTGTTTCTCATGGCCTGAGAGTCCTTTAGGTGACTTCTGGCAAACTCCAAGCGGGTTTTCGTGCCTTTTGCTGAAGAGTGGCTTCTGCCTGGCCACTCTACCATAAAGGCCTGATTGGTGGAGTGCTGCAGAGATGGTTGTCCTTCTGGAAGGTTTTCCCATCTCCACAGAGAAACTCTAAAGCTCTGTCAGAGTGACCATCGGGTTCTTGGTCACCCCCTGAACAAGGCCCTCCTCCCCCGATTGCTCAGTTAGGCCGGGTGGCCTGCTCTAGGAAGAGTCTTGGTGGTTCCAAACTTCTTCCATTTAAGAATGATGGAGGCCACTGTGTTCTTGGGGACCGTCAACACTGCAAACATGTTTTGGTACCCTTCCCCAGATCTGTGCCTCGACACAGGTGTACTCCAATCAAGTTGTTGAAACATCTCTAGGATGATCAATAGAAACGAGATGCAGTTGAGCTCAATTTCGAGTCTCATAGCAAAGGGTCTGAATACTTATATAAATAAGGTATTTCTGTTTTTATTTTTAATACATTTGCTAAGATTTCTTAACTTGTTTTTCACTTTGTCATTCTGGGTTATTGTGTACAAAATACAATTTTATACATTTTAGAATAAGGCTGTACTGTCTGTATGTGTGGGAAAAGTCAAGGGGTCTGAATACTTTCCGAATGTACTGGTTCAGAGAGCAACTCAGATTATTAATCATGGAAGGTTGTTATGCTAACCATGTATGCAGTGACTTTTTGTACTTTTTTAACATTTTCTCCTACATTTTGTGATATCCAATTGGTAGTTAAAGTCTTGTCCCATCGCTGCAACTCCCGAATGCAGTGACACTACCTAGCCCTCCAAAGAGATAAACATTTAAAACATAATGGAAATACAAAGATATGGGTACAACCCCAACCTATCTATTACCTGAAATGCAGCTGTGCTCAATGCTTTAGATGATTTAAGATAATATATACTTCTATTAATCCATAAGAGATGGAAATGTGTCGTCTGCGTTTTGCCTAACCCCTCCGATACACACACACACACACATACTAATGCTGTGTGATTAGTGCTTTTTGAGGTTGGTTCGGTTACATGAGAAAGAAATTCAGATTTTTTTATTTAAATCATTTAAAAAACATTAAATATGTGATGGAATAATGACATTAAAATGATTTGTGAGTTTCCCTCAGCCATCACCTGCCTTTTTGCTGACACTGACAGTTGGTTGAATGTTGTAACAGAATAAAACAATTAATAAAAACCCCATGATGGTAGTGAATGCCCATTACTGCTTATCACTTATTAACCATCATTTTTTCAGATGACCTACTTTACTTTAATACTGTACAATATTTCAGTTGTGTATATTAGTTTATTATTTTTCATTATTTAAAGTCACCATCTCATCTCTGCTCAGGTAGTAGGAGCCAGCAAGACAACCATTGAACGTTATCTCTGTGCTCCCCATTGAACGTTATCTCTGTGCTCCCCATTGAACGTTATCTCTGTGCTCCCCATTGAACGTTATCTCTGTGCTCCCCATTGAACGTTATCTCTGTGCTCCCCATTGAACGTTATCTCTGTGCTCCCCATTGAACGTTATCTCTGTGCTCCCCATTGAACGTTATCTCTGTGCTCCCCATTGAACGTTATCTCTGTGCTCCCCATTGAACGTTATCTCTGTGCTCCCCATTGAACGTTATCTCTGTGCTCCCCATTGAACGAGTCATAATATTTAGCTAGCCTAGTACTGCAGTAGCTAGGCTGGCTGACTGAATCATTTTTCAAGTTGGTTCTTCGAAGTAGATAAGGCATATTTTCACGACTGCTTATTACCAATAACACAACAATCAATTGGGTAAAGCTACCTCACAAAATGTCTCAATTCCTATATCCGTTGTTTTGTTACGTCATTCCTCTCATATGGTCTGTGCGTATGTGCCACAATTGATTATGGTCATTGAAGTTAATTACCACGTTTCTGTGCTGGACTTGGTTGAATATTTGCCTAATGAAAACTACAACGTACAATCAGCCCAGCTTTCCATATAGTTCTTGACTTAATAGGCTTATTTGACATTGCAAACGACTAACAACTGACTGATCTACAAATCACTTTGCATCAGAAATAAACTACTCATTATTCTACAATGAAACTACTCATTATTCTACAATTATTCTACAATAAAACTACTCATTATTTGTAGAATTTGTAAACAAATTAAATGTGGGTAAATCAATTTCTCTGATAGTTGTGTGAGTTCTTCATTCAGGACTGTATCCATCACAGGCACAATCCCGTTTAGACTGTCAATTCAATTCAATTCAATTCAATTCAAGGGCTTTATTGGCATGGGAAACATGTGTTAACATTGCCAAAGCAAGTGAGGTAGACAACATACAAAGTGAATATATAAAGTGAAAAACAACAAAAATTAACAGTAAACTCTGTCTCTCAGAGTACCACAGCAACAGTTGCGCTATTGGGAAAATCTCCCTCGATTCAGCAATTATTTTAACAGTCCCAGTCAAAATGCATGGGGAAATTGCAGTATCAGTGTTTGGCTCTCATTCGTTGTGACAAACAGCCCACAGGCCAGTCAAAATACAACCCTACCCCTAATGATCAAGCCATACATCACATAACTACCCAACTGGCTCATTAATTTAATTGGTTGACAACTCAAGCCCGCCCAAACTACCATCAAACCTCTGGCATTGGACCTTTGCCATCTCTCCTCCCATTGTAAATATGCCAACAACCAACCTCCTTCACACAAAGACGTAGTGTATTGCATATCAAATATGTTTCCTACAGTCGGCTACAGTTTGTCAGCATGTTACTTTTAATTACCACGTATCGGTTCTGAACTTGTTTGAATATTTGCCTAATGAAAACTACAACTTACAATCAGCCCACCTTCTCACATAGTTCTTGATTAATGAGCTTATTTGACATTGCAGACGACTAACAACTGACTCTTTGCAAATCACTTTGCATCATAAATAACTACTCATTATTATTTGTAGATCAGTCAGTCAATCACCATTCACCCACACTGCATCAAGGATTTGGTGCTCTCGAACATGGCCAATTTCTATTGTGAATGATTTAATCTCTCTCTAGAGCAACGGCGTGTTGAGCTCACAAAAAAAAAACTAAAAACTAAGTGGAATTAATGTTATTGAACCAACGTCAATCAGTTGTTTAATAAAATAAATATGAATTGCTCAGCACTAACACATACACACAAACACACATTAGGTTGGAGAGACTGGAGCAGAGGGCAGCTGCAGTGGAGCGCTCAATGAGCAGTTTAGTGGGTTAAGTTCCTTGCTCAAGGGAACATCGGCAATAGGTGGCACCTGAGATATTGATGCCAGCAACCCTCTGGGGCTACCGCTGCCCCCCTGCTGCCCCCATTGTATATGGGTGTAAAATAAATATGTAATTTTCCATCTCTTTACTAATCAGAGGCATGTAAAGTCATGTAAGCTGAAACGGGTTAACACAAAGTTGCACTATAAGGACACAAATGTCCACGTTGTTGGTGAATCACCATGAGAAAGACCTCCGAGTGGTATAAGGCAATATTAAACAATAAATGAAATGTGGGTAAAACAATTTCTCTGATAGTTGTGTGAGTTCTTCATTCAGGACTGTATCCATCACAGGCACAATCCCGTTTAGACTGTCTCTCAGAGTATCACAGCAACAGTTGGGCTATTGGGAAAATCTCCCTCGATTCAGCAATTATTTTAACAGTCTCAGTCAAAATGAATGGGGAAATTGCAGTAACAGTGTTCGGCTCTCATTTTTTTGTGACAAACAGCCCACAGGCCAGTCAAATTACAACCCTACCCCCTAATGATCAAGCCATACATCACATAGCTACCCAACTGGCTCATTAATTTAATTGGACACAAACTTGAGCCCGCCCAAACTCCCATCAAACCTCTGGCATTGGACCTTCCTGTCTCTCCATCTCTCCTCCTTGTAAATACGCCAACAACCAACCTCCTTCACACGTACTGTACATCAAATAAGTTACCTACAGAAGGCTACAGTATGTCAGCATGTTACTTTTAATAGGTGTGCCAATTAATCTACTACTGAGCATTCATTTTATTTCCTTTTTTGGGAAACACTTTATTTGAGGCTGTGTTTCAAGAATCATGATGAAGTGGTTTTACACGTGCTTGACTTCCTTTCCATAAACAAGCAGGTGCTGTGAACCTCCACACTTTTTTTTGCCAATCACAAATGTTAAAAAACTATCCCAAGATCAAAATAATCATCATCATGGAGAAAATAACAACATTGAGAATGTAGTGGTAAACGACTGCCGTCTGTCACCTTTGCTCTGTATCAATGTGTACGTGCTAATTAGCAGATATTCAATTGCTAAAAGCATGTTCACTATAAAGTCAAACTGAATCACATAAATAGTCAAAGTTAAGGGAGCTTATGAATCTGGAATCCTCACGGTGAGAAATTACATTTCAATTTTGCACTTCATTATGCAAAAATTATTATTATAAACTCAGCAAAAAAAGAAACGTCCTCTCACTGTCAACTGTTATTTTCAGCAAACTTAACATGTGTAAATTTTGTATGAACATAAGAAGATTCAATAACTGAGACATAAACTGAACATGTTCCACAGACATGTGACTAACATAAATTGAATAATGTGTCGCTGAACAAAGGGGGGGGGGGGGTCAAAATCAAAAGTAACAGTCAGTATCTGGTGTGGCCAAGTACTGAAGTGCAGCTCCTCCTCATGGACTGCACCAAATTTGCCAGTTCTTGCTGTGAGATGTTACCCCACTCTTCCACCAAGGCACCTGCAAGTTCCCGGACATTTCTGGAGGGATTGGCCTATCCCTCACCCTCCGATCCAACAGGTCCCAGACGTGCTCATTGGGATTGAGATCAGGGCTCTTCAATGACCATGGCAGAACACTGACATTCCTGTCTTGCAGGAAATCACGCACAGAACGAGCAGTATGGCTGGTGGCATTGTCATGCTGGAGGGTCATGTCAGGATGAGCCTGCAGGAAGGTTACCACATGAGTGAGGAGGATGTCTTCCATGTAACGCACAGCGTTGAGATTGCCTGCAATGACAACAAGCTCAGTCCGATGAGGCTGTGACACACCGCGCCAGACCATGACGGACCCTCCACCTCCAAATCGATCCCGTTCAAGAGTACAGACTTCGGTGTAACGCTCATTCCTTCGACGATAAACGCGAATCCGACATTCACCCCTGTTGAGACAAAACCGCAACTCATCAGTGAAGAGCACCCTTTGCCAGTCCTGTCTGGTCTAGCGATGGTGGGTTTCTGCCCATAGGTGACGTTGTTGCCAGTGATGTCTGGTGAGGACCTGCCTTACAACAGGCCTACAACCCCTCAGTCCAGCCTCTCTCAGCCTATTGCAGACAGTCTGAGCAATGATGGAGGAATTGTGCGTTCCTGGTGTAACTCGGGCAGTTGTTGTTGCCGCCATCCTGTACCTGTCCCACAGTTGTGATGTTCGGAGGTACCGATCCTGTGCAGGTGTTGGTACACGTGGTCTGCCACTGCAAGGACGATCAGCTGTCCGTTCTGTCTCCCTGTAGTGGTGTCTTAGGTGTCTCACAGTACGGACATTGCAATTTATTGCCCTGGACATGTTCACGCAGATTAGCAGGGACCCTGCGCATCTTTCTTATTTTTTTCCCCAGAGTCAGCAGAAAGGCCTCTTTAGTGTTCTAAGTTTTCATAACTGTGACCTCAATTGCCTACCGTCTGTAAGCTGTTAGTGTCTTAACGACCGGTTTTTACAAATGATCTTTGAAAGACAGGGTCCTGAAAAAGGGCCATTTCATTTTTTGCTGAGTTTATGTCTTACTACATTTCTTTCCAGAGGTTTTAAAGAGGTGACAGTAACTCACCATACAGCCTGTTGAATCGACTCTGCGGTCCGACACACACTTGAAGTTCTTCCTGCAGCCCCCGTTGTCCTGGGAACAGTCTCGGACCGGGCCGAAAGACGCCAGGAGATCATCTACTGCCTCAAAGTAAGTGGACATGATGGCCTCCTCCCTATGATGGACAGAGAAGAGGAAGACTGTCATCAATAGACTAATCAGAATAAAGCCTGAGCACTCAGCTGAACATGTGTCTGAGGATGTCCTAATATGGACAACACACTGGCGGTACTTCTGATGTATATGGAGGTTTGGTTAGTTGTACATAAAGAAAAGGAGATCAAATACAGGTGTGTTGAAGTTATTTTGGGGGGGGGGGATGCTTCAAGGTCCACATATCTATCATAAATCTCTGTATAATGTTATTATCACAATAGCCAAATCTGTATTAGCTGAATTTCCTATTCTGGTGACCCTTGTACTTCTGCAAAGGTTATACTAGCACTATCATATTGGTGCAAGAGAAATAATACTAGAATCATTCATTTGAATAAGAGAGAGATTGTCCCTTCTGTCCTTGGTGTGCAGTCTCATGACTTCTGTTTGGATATGTTGCTGCTGTGCTGTGGTCTGAGGGCAACTGGTACAGATGGAATTCAGCTATTCAAGTTGTATCTTAACTCAATCCCATTGTGGAATCCATCTCCAAAAGATATACTGGGATGTTTGGGCCATTGTTCAGAGAGAGAGGGGAGAGGGAGAAATAGTTGACCCTTGTATGCATTTACATTTACATCATGCGCTGCTGCTACTCTGTTTATCAATTCAATTCTATTTGCTTTATTGGCATGACATAACAACGTACATATTACCAAAGCATACATTGGAGATTTACAATATTGTCAACATTACAACATTAACAACAATAATCAAGGTTCGATACATTGAACAATAACAATAATATATCCTGATGCCTAGTCACCTTACCCCCTATACAGTACATACACTATACAATGCCTTTGGAAAGTATTAAGACCCCTTGTTACATTAAAGCCTTATTCTAAAATATATGTTTTTGAAAATCCTATGCAATCTACACACAATATCCTATAATGACAGAGCGAAAACAGACAACATTTTTGCAAATGTATATAAATATTAAAAATAATAATAATTTACATTAGTATTCAGACACTTTGCTTTGAGATTCGAAATTGAGCATCCTGTTTCCATTGATCATCATGAGATGTTTCTACAACTTCAATGTAGTCCACCTGTGGTGAATTCAAATGATTGGACACAATTTGGAAAGGCACACACCTGTCTATATAATGTCCCACAGTTGACAGTGCATGTCAGAGCAAAAACCAAGCCATGAGGTTGAAGGAATTGTCCGTAAAGCTCTGAGACAGGATTGTGTTGAGGCACAGATCTGGTGAAGGGTACCAATAAATGTCTGCAGCATTGAAGATCCTCAAAAACACAGTGGCCTCCATAATTTCTAAATGGATGAAGTTTGGAACCACCAATACTGGCCGCCTGGCCAAACTGATCGGGGTAGAAGGGCCTTGGTCAGGGAGACGACCAAGAACCCGATGGTCACTCTGACAGAGCTCGAGGTCCTCTGTGGAGATGGGAGAACCATCCAGAAGGACAACGATCTCTGCAGCACTCCACCAATCAGGCCTTTACGGTAGATTGGCCAGATGGAAGCCACTCCTCAGTAAAAGGCACATGACAGCCCGCATGGAGTTTGCCAAAATGCCATTTAACTCTCAGAACTTGAGAAACAAGATTCTCTGGTCTGATGAAACCAAGATTGAACTCTTTGGCTTGAATGTCAAGAGTCACGTCTGGAGGAAACCTTTCACCATCCCTACGGTGAAGCATGGTGGCGGAAGCATAATGCAGTGGCAATATTTTTCAGCGGCAGGGACTGAGACTACCGGTAGTCATAATTGAGAGATCCTTGATGAAAACCTGCTCCAGAGCACTCAGGACCTCAGACTGGGGTAAAGGTTCACCTTCCAACAGGACAATGACCCTAAGCACACAGCCAAGATAACTCAGGAGTGGCTTCAGGACAAGTCTCTGAGTGTCCTTGAGTGGCCCAGCAAGAGCCCGGACATGAACCCGAATGAACATCTCTGGAGAGACCTGAAAATAGCTGTGCAGTAACGCTCCCCATCCAACCTGACAGTTTGAGAGGATCTGCAGAAAAACTCCCCAAATACAGGTGTGCCAAGCTTGTAGAGTCATACCCAAGAAGAATAGATGCTGTAATCGCTGCCAAAGGTGTTTCAACAAAGTACTGAGTAAAGGGTCTGAATACTTATGTAAAGGAAATATTTCTGTTTAGTTTTAATAAATGTGCAAAAGATTCTAAAAACCTGTTTTAGCTTTGTCATTATGGGGTACTGTGTGTAGATTGATGAGGGGGAAAAAATGATTTAATCCATTTTAGAATAAGGCTGTAACATGACAAAATGTGGAAAAAGTCAAGGGGTCTGAATACTTTCCGAAGGCACTGTATATACAAAAGTATGTGGACACCTCTTGAAATTTGTGGATTCAGCTATGCCCATTGCTGATAGGTGTATAAAATCAAGCACACAGCCATGCAATCTCCATAGACAAACATTGGCAGTAGAATGGCCCGTACTGAAGAGCTCAGTGACTTTCAACGTGGAACCTTCATAGGATGTCAAATTTCTGCCCTACTAGAGCTGCCCTGGCCAACTGTAAGTGCTGTTATTGTGAAATAGAAATGTCTAGGACCAACAACGGCTAAGCCGCAAGGTGGTTGGCCACACAAGCTCACAGAATAGGACAGCCGAGTTCTGAAGCGCTTAGCCCGTAAAATGTGTCTGTCGTTGGTTGTAACCCTCACTACCGAGTTCTAAACTGCCTCTGGAAGTAACGTCAGCACAATAACTGTTAGTTGAGAGCTTCACTATCTGGCAGTTCGACGGACGAATATGGGTTAGGCGGATGCCAGGATAACTCTAACCCGAATGCATAGTGCATACTGTAAAGTTTGTTGGAGAAGAAATAATGGTCTGGGGCTGTTTTTGATGGTTCGGGCTAGGCCCCTTACTTCCAGTGTAGGGAAATCTTTACGCTACAGCATACAGTGACATTCCAGATGATTCTAGACTTCCAACTTTGTGGCAACAGTTTAGGGAAGGCCCTTTCCTGTTTCAGCATGACAATGCCCCAATGCACAAAGCGAGGTACATAAAGAAATTGTTTGTCGAGATCGGTGTGGAAGAAATTGACTGGCCTGCACTGCACAGAGTGCTGACCTCAACCCCTTTCGAACACCTTTGGGGTGAATTGGAACGCTGACTGCAAGCCAGGCCTAATCGGCCAACTTCAGTGCCCAACCTCACTAATGCTCTTCTGACTGAATGGAAGCAAGTCCCTGCAGCAATGTTCCAACATCTAGTGGAAAGCCTTCCCAGAAGAGTGGAGGCTTTTATAGCAGGAAAGGGATGACCAATATTAATGCCCATGATTTTGGAATGAGATCTTTGACGAGCAGGTGTCCACATACACTACATGACAAAAAGTATCTAAATATGGTATTGGAACTGTGAATAGCTTCTTGTATGTATATTTAGTGTAGCTTCTTACTTTCTCGTGTTCCTATTTCTTATTTTTATTTCTTGTGTGTTTTTGTTCTACCTTATTTAATTTTTGTGCTACATTGATATTGATTGCTGAATTGTTGGGTTTGGAGCTTGCAACAAAGGCATTTCATTATACTTGTGCATGTGACTTAAAACTTGGAACTTGAAATAGAGGCACACAAACACACAGAGATAGATAGAAGAATGGATTAAAAACTTGCCTTTCTTGAATCAACACTCCCTCTTGACTTTAAACAAAAAAAATCTGCGCTGACATTGCTGATAGCTACTTTATTGAGGAAAAATGTACTTACTATGACAGATATGTCCCATCTAGCTATCTTAAGATGAATGCACTAACTGTAAGTCTCTCTGGATAAGAGCATCTGCTAAATGTAAATATAAAATGAAAATGCCCAAGGACACTGGTTCCCTTGTGCAATACTAGAGGCAAGCAACAAAAGCATGCCTGGGTAGTTGGGTGAGATTGTGTCACCGTGTAACGAGCACCAGTTTGTTCAGAGCCATCAAAGCTGCCGTGCTAGTGCCTTTCCTCTGGCCTGTGGTGTTGGGGAGCAGGTGGGAGTCTGCAGGCGTGAAAGTGACAAGGGGGATTACGAATAGTGGCTTTTTGGTCCAGCCGCTTCCAAAGTCTCCTAATGTGTTTGGATATGATTTCCCATGGCCAGAGATCTGGCATAGCACGGGGGCCTGCCAGGGCCTGCCAGCTTAGGTACAGGGGGCTGCCTGATAGGCTGATGCCTGATAGCCCTCTGCTTTACACAGGTGTCTGTGCCCGCGCTTCCCAGCCCACAGGGAAATTCAAAAGTCATTAGAGGTGTAACGACAAATAATGAAGCCATCAGCACTCTCTGTGTTTAATCTGAGCTAAGACACAGTGCCATGCAGGCTTCAACATGGTAGTTAGTGCTAGCTGGCTGTCCTTTCTTAATTCTATACTGAACATAAATGAAACATTCAACAATTTCAAAGATTTTAGTTACAGTTCATAGAAGGAAATCAGTCAATTGAAATAAATTCATTAGGCCCTAATCTATGGATTTCACATGACTGGGCAGGGGCGCAGCCATGGGTGGGCCTGGGAGGGCATATGCCCACCAATTTAGGAGCCAGGTCCACCCAATAAGTATTAACAACAGAAATACTCCTCAGCATCCCCCCTCCTCTTCAGACGTTCCTGCAGGTGAAGAAGCCGGGTGTGAAGGTCCTAACCAGAATGGAAAGAGGAGTGGGAGGCCCCAGTGCACAATTGAGCAAGTGGACAAGTACATTAGTGTGTCTAGTTTGAGAAACAGATGCCTCACAAGTCCTTAACTGGCAGCTTTATTAAATAGTACCCGCAAAACACCAGTCTCAACGTCAACAGCGAAGAGGTGACTCTGTGATGTCAGGGAACTTTAACATTTCTACAAAGGTGATACAAAGTTTTCAAAAGAGACAATAAGGGCATCCATCTTTGCCCGTGCAAAACAATGAGTAGCCAACCACAACGACAATCTGCAGAGAAACACACACCCCAATAAGATACATCTTAAGGGGATATTGTTTTGAGCTCCTTCTTTATTGCATTCTTTCTCTAGAAAACAAAAAGCAATCTCGACCAACAGTAAAAGATGGTTTAGAAAAACCTGAAAAATAGGACACCGTGACAATATTGCAGTGTCTTATTTACTGTAGCCATACAGTATCACTGTGACAGACTTGGTTCACCTAGAGTTCTAATTCCAATCAGTATGGAAATGGTATGGTATGTGCGTAAGGAAATAGCTTAATTCTCTAAAGTTCACTGAAGCCCTACACATCTCTATATAAAGATGGTGCCCCTGTGGAATGTTTCCACTTTTGTATTCATTAGTGACATTATAGATTGCTAGCAATATGTCTTACAGCTATGGTTTCCTATTAAATTAACACTAGGCTTTCTGGTGATTTCACTGAAGCTCAAATACCCTACAGCTATTAAAACATGTAATTGACATTTTTATTCTATTTTCATCTCTCTACCTCCGCTCTGCTTGCAATAGGAAACACACACAGGCAACACATACACTTGCGCCAAACGCACACACACCCACCCACACACAGCAATTTCCAGTTGGACCACGTGTGAGAAAGTCATTTTGTGAGAAGAGTGTTGAGAGAGAGGGGAGGATGAGTTAGTGGTGAATGTGGCATGCAGGGAGCAATAGTTCATATAGTGGATATCATAATTCATGTGAAGGGTGAATTCTCGATGTATTTGGCCTGGCCTGCCCCCCTGCCGCGTCCTGACTCCCCAGGAAGGATTTGTGGGGAGATAAGGCCAAAGGTCAAAACAAAGGCTTAAATTATGCTGCATCCCCTAATGCACTTCACCTCTTCACCGTTTTCCACTGAGGTGGAATGTAAATAGAGACAAAAACAGTCCTACATTTTAATGAAACCAATATGGCTTCTCTCTGTGTGGTTTTAAACAATGGCAGGACCGATCTCCGAAAATAGCCCTTCATTCATATTTCCCCCCCCCTTAATCACAGTTATGACAAACTATCATTCCGGCCTTACATTCTTCTATGGAAAGTGAGTGGGTACACAATTTAGCAGGGTCAGTTCACGAGGAAGTGCGATCACGCACAATCACTGCAATTAAAATGTTCATGAAGTTGATGCGATGGCAATTTACTATGTATGAAGCTGTCATTTGTGAGGCATCGGGGGTAGGGGCTGATGGCATGTCGCGCACCGGGGCTAATTGAAGCACCGGAATGCTCCATCCATTAAGTTGCTAATAAAGCCAACAGGCACCGCCCGCTGGCATTGTCACATACAGCCGCTCTTTACGAGGTACAGCAGTCGCTCGAGAAAGAGGGGAAAAAAACATACACACATATAAAATGAGTGTCCAAAACATTAGGAACACCTTCATATTGACTTGCACCCCATTTTGCCCTCAGAACAGCCTCAATTCGTTGGAGCATGACATCTAAAAGGTGTGAAAGCGTTCAATTGGGATGCTGGCCCATGTTGACTCCAATGCTTCTCACAGTTGTGTCAAGTTGGCTGGATGTCCTTTGGGTGGTGGACCATTCTTGATACACACAGGTCACTGTTGAGTGTGAAAACCCCAGCAGCGTTGCAGTTCTTGACACACTCAAACCGATGTGCCTGGCACCTACTACCATAACCCGTTCAAAGGCACTTAAATATTTTGTGTTGCCCATTCACCCTCTGAATGGCACACATACACACACCTTCCATGTTTCAAATGTCTCAAGCTTCGTCTATACTGATTGAAGTGGATTTCACATGTGACATCAATAAGGGATCATAGCTTTCACCTGGATTCAGCTGCTCAGTCTGTCAGTGTGCATACACACACGCTACAAGTGGGGTTGAGGGCCCCACTTTGTGTACTATTAAGTGGTGCATTAAGGAGCTCACTCCTCAATGTTATAGCAGAGTGTTGCTAAGGAAGAAGAACGGTGTGTTAGCTCACCGCGGCACCGCAAGCCTTGCCTGACAATGTGTTAGGAGTGGAGAGAAATAATACGGACAACATTGCAACATGTCCCTCTGAGGAAAAAAGCTGAGGATTGATGGTCGCTTGTCGCTGGTCGCTGCCTGAATATGCAGTGTGCTTTTTAAAGGCTGGAGACATTAAGTTATTCAGTAGACATAACCTTGTGCAGTCTTGTCACAATAACTAACAACATTTGAATTGAGAAGTAGGTATTGTTGTTGTTTCTGTGGCAACCTTATATCATCAGCATTCAATCTCTACCTATTTCAATTCCTTTATACTTTCATGGGTTCGAGATTGGCTGAGGAAAAACCTAACCATCGTTAAAACTGAAAGCCAATGCTTTCAACAATGTTTTTGTCACCTGAATCTTTGTGCTGTAGCGCCAACTACTAAACTGCCAATCAAGCTTTAGTGAGAAATAAATAAGAAAAATTAGGCTAGATAATAAAACGAGAGATGAAGAAAGGGCCGATCCACCATTTATCTATGAACGTTGTTGGAAGTTTGAACTCTTTTCTTTCACTTTGGCTCTGAGACAAATCTGGTGCCGTATTACGAGTCCCTTGTCAGCCAACACTCAAACCAACTCAGCTTCTCCTTATGAAAAAAAATATAATGAAAAACAGAATGTGTGAAAAAATACATTGATATTTTCCACTGGGAAAACATGTTAGCTTGACCGGCAGTAGCTACATGTTTGGATGCTGGGACCACCTCTGGCTGCTTAACCAAGCATGGGTATTGAACTCCACATGCCCACTGTGGGGTGAGCGTGAGGATAAGGAACCCCTGTGGGACATGTGTTTTTCATAGAATAGGAACAAAAGGGTATTCTTTGGAACTGGGCCGTGGGGAATTGAGCACACAGGGAGGAAAAACGTGTACAGGAGAACAGACTGTGTGACAGGAAGATAGGTGCCACGCTGTGCTAACAAACCACACTTTCTAACGCTTTGTGTGTGGCACTCATATCGCATTGGCAATTAAGAGACACAAACAAATAAACAAGTGAAAAACACCTTGGGCATGTGCCAGTTAACATACCAAGAAGCCTCCAAAGTACACACACATGCCACTGAATGAGAACAATGGGATGCATATTGCAAATCCAATTATTTCAAGGGATGAAACTAGATTAAAATAAACTCATTTGGAAAGCAAAACAATAAGGCGTCCTGCCTTATGTAACATATTCAGCGTCCTGGAATAACCTTGTATGTCAATTTTTGTCTTTTATGTTCAATTTATGTTCAATTTATGAAAAGTTTACTTCTTGGAGATACTGTACAAGGTTTTTCCAAGACACTGATAATATATCTCTTCAACAGCACTTTCCACCAATAATTATGAATGTAGTTATGTAAGCCTTTATAAGAGCTCTTATAAGGAGCCAAAAGTTTTGTGAAAAGTTATTGTTATACAATGTGCTGAGGTGTGATGGAAGGGAATGTGCTCATATGATTCAAATAAGCTGTTAGCATTTCTTCTGACACAGGCTGTATCCATACTTAAAATGCCCCACCACAGCTATCCTCAAGCTAGCTAGTGTTTTAGTGGAATAATTGCTTGTTAAAAAATCTAGGCGGAGCTAGCCACTCTCTGCCTTAATGAATGATTAGAGTGAAACAGCTGCACATCAAGACAGACATCAAGGGGCTTAGCAACTCGGTTTGAAACCCAGTCTGGAGATTAATACTTTATTTTTAACAGCCTACACATACACAGAGTGGAACTGCTTCCAGAGTACATAAGAACAGAGCCCAGTTCTTTGGGAGAAAGCAAATAAAAGGAGAAGGGGTGTGTGGAGAGGAAGAGAGGGAGAGGAGAAATAGAGTGCAAGGATAACAAGACGAGGAACTAAAAGTGGATGAAGAGAAAGAGGGAGAAAGAACGGCAGCATGGGAAGTGCTATCAAACACATCATAGTGCGATTAAAACATACTCTGGTGTTCAGTCAGATAGCCAGAGGATATGTGATCTGGTTCCTGTGAAATTAAACGTCTTTCTTCTTCTATTGTGATATCTCTCCCAGTCTCACTGAGTCTTCACTGAGGGAAGACTGTGGCTCTGTATGGGCTTTCATGTGCAGCTGTGCACACAGCTTAGCAGTCGGGAGAAGGCCTGATTCCCCAAATTGCAGTCTAGGGACTCTGACAGCCTGTTCTGAGATAGCATCAAGCACACGCTCTTCAAAATCACAGACATTTTATTCAAAACAGCCTTGATGTTGTTGAGGAAATGAAAGCATGCTAAACTGACTGAGCATAATTAGCGTGAGCTGTACTGTAACAAGTTCAAGACAGCATTAATACTACATATTTAATATAAAAGCACATTTTCTTTAAGTGTTAAATTCTTATTTTAGTGTTTCATAACTTCCCCATTGTGTTGTGAAATACAATTGGCACTATAATACAATATTGCCATTGTTCAGGAAATTGGTCAAATTAGAAATATTTGTACAAAGGGTATGTTATGAGCATCCGTGTAAAAGGCATTGAGGACTATGCCATGATCTAAAACATTAAGTCCAATATCTCCATCTCAGTTACAATCTTTCAACAGTTGGCTGTACATCTTCTTCTCTATGAACAATATCCAGAGGGTGTCCCATTTTCCTCATCTAGATTTATTCTCCCTTCACACAGCAACTGTTTCCCTAGGCTTCCTATGATCACACCACCATGTTGAGTCAAAGCAGACCTTTGTTGAACAGAAGGGGTCTCTCTGGGAAGGACAGATACATATTAAACATAATGGCTTCAAACACAAACAAACAGAAGGGCGTCAAAAATAAAATTATTATGTATGAAATTCAGAGGCCAGTTCACACATAATCCAAATATATGGATTTTGTGTGAATTCAGGCAATTATACAATAAAGGAATGTTTGTAGCGTGATTAATGTAAGCTTTTTTTGTAATATTACACTTCATAATTCAAATAGCTTGTTTCACGCTAAAAGCTGTATGACTGAGTTTGAGAAGTTGAATTTTGGTTGCCTTTGAGCGATCTTGGTAATACCATAGAAATGGCTTGAGCATTTTAATGCGAGGGAGAGCGAGAGAGACTGTTTGTCATGGACGTCCTCCTCTTCATCTGAAGAGGAAAGGCGAGAAGGATCGAAGGACCAAAATGCGGCGTGGTATGTGTTCATCATGAATTTTAATAAAGAAAACACTGAAACACACTATACAAAAACAATAAACGAAATAACGACCGTGACGCTACAAATGAGAACTGTGCTGACACAAGCAATCAACATAGACAATCACCCACAAACAAACAGTGCAACCCAGGCTACCTAAGTATGATTCTTAATCAGAGACAACTAATGACACCTGCCTCTGATTGAGAATCATACTAGGCCGAAACATACAAATCCCCAAATCATAGAAAAACAAACATAGACTGCCCACCCCAACTCACGCCCTGACCATACTAAATAAATACAAAACAAAGGAAATAAAGGTCAGAACGTGACACTGGTATAGGCCCAATGCTACTGATATGACTCGAGGCTGAGACAAGAGGTGTTTGCACCCAAAAGTACAATCAAATAATATAGCTAGTAAAAATGAAAATAGCTGATGTATTCATACAGAGTAATTTCATAAGAATAGTTGTTGTAGTAATTGTAGTACTATTAGTAGCAGTAGTACTACTAGTACTACTAGTAGCAGTAGTAAATAAAATCGAATCAAATACACACGTTTAGCAGATGCAACAGATGCTATTGCGGGTGCAACAAAATGCTTATGTTTCTAGCTCCAACAGTAGTAGTAGTAGTAGAAGTAAAGCACTAAATAAAGCACTAAAATAAACTTCAGTTAATGCTAAACACGGCTACTAGAATCTTGACTAGAATGTATCATATTACTCCACTGCCAGCCTCTCTACACTGGCTTCCTGTTAAGGCAAGGGCTGATTTCAAGATTTTACTGCTAACTTACAAAGCATTACATGGGCTTGCTCCTACCTATCTTTCCGATTTGGTCCTGACGTACATACCTACACGTATGCTACGGTCACAAGACGCAGGCCTCCTTACTGTTCCTAGAATTTCTAAGCAAACAGCTGGAGGCAGGGCTTTCTCCTATAGAGCTTTTTTTAATGGAATGGTCTGCCTATCTCTAGCCTAGTGGTTAGAGTGTTGTACTAGTAACCAGAAGGTTGCAAGTTCAAACCCCTGAGCTGACAAGGTACAAATCTGTCATTCCGCCCCTGAACAGGCAGTTAACCCACTGTTCCTAGGCCGTCATTGAAAATAAGAATGTGTTCTTAACTGACTAGCCTAGTTAAATAAAGACAAACAAAAAAAAAATCCATGTGAGAGTTTTCCTGTTTTCAACTCTGTAGAGACAGCAGGAGTGGTAGATATTCTCTGAATTATTGGCTATGAAAAGCCAACTGACATTTACTCCTGAGGTGCTGACCTGTTTCACTCTCGACAACCACTGTGATTATTATTATTATTTAACCCTGCTGGTCATCTATGAACATTTGAACATCTTGGCCATGTTCTGTTATAATCTCCACCCGGCACAGCCAGAAGAGGACTGGCCACGCCTCATAACCTGGTTCCTCTCTAGGTTCCTTCCTAGGTTCTGGCCTTTCTAGGGAGTTTTTCCTAGCCACCGTGCTTCTACACCTGCATTGCTTGCTGTTTGGGGTTTTAGGCTGGGTTTCTGTACAGCACTTTGTGACATCGGCTGGTGTAAGAAGGGCTTTATAAATACATTTGATTGAATTTGATTGATAGTAGTACCTTACTGGTGGTTGATAGAACTGGAACAACATCAAGTCATTATAAATCAAACTGGCATACTTTATAATTATTATTTATATTTATTGTGTGTTTTTGTTCTACTTTATTTGTTGATGTATTTTTGATGGTACTACTGATATTGATTACTGCATTGTTGGGAATAAGCAAGCAGGAAGGCATTTCAGTATACTTGTGCACGTGACAACACAAACTTGAAACTGAATTATTTTTGACCGTATCTAGTCACAGCAGGAGAGCAAATATCCCCACTTGACTTCAGTCACTCACAGTCTTCCACTGGCTACCTCCTTATTCACTTTCTAGCAGGATAGCACATTACTTTGAAGCACCATATGGTGCATAATGCTATAGAACACAGAGGCACAACTACTACAATCATTTACAGATGCACTGCAAAATTGAATCTCAATCTATAAACATAGTATTTGAATAATGCAAGACATCATTCCGTCCTCTCATGTCACATCCTGTATAACAAGTCCTCCAGCTCTGGAGCGCAACTGTTCCTAGCTATCTGACTGTCCAAAATCACAACAACACACAGCCTTCTGCTTCTGCAATGTGCATGAATCATTTTCGTGACGTTGTCAGGCAACTCATCTATATGCTCACTCACTAAGATATGGCTATATTAATTTTCTGTCAAAATGCACGGTGCGAGAGCTAAAAGACCAAACATGGTCAACATCTTACATACAGGCTGCCTTACATATCTGGTGAGATTATTTCAAACATTCTTCTTCTTAGAGGTGGGCGATATGCCCCAAATATAATTTCACATTTTTGACAGTATAACGTTATTTTATGTTTTAATGGGACTCTCTCATCTGTTTAATACTGTTAAATCAAACTTCAACCAAAAATCAATTTCTGCATTTCCTTCACTCATTTGTTATCATTTCCACACTATTCCCCATTTGTTTTGTCTTTGTATTTTGTGAAAAAGTCACTTTTCATTTATAAGAATAATTATTATTTTACAGTATTTTCAATGGATTCAATGGCAGTTCTTACTTTCACCACAAGGTGTATTCTGCCGATTTCTAAGGTGCATTTGGTACCTGCACTGCAGCACAGACAAGATGCATGGCAAAAAAGTACATGTGCGCACCATTGGCAACACAGCCTCACAGGCACTATTCATGACAAAAACATTTACATGTGCGCACCATCGGCAGCACAGCCTCACAGGCACTGTTTATGACAAAAACATTTACATGTGCGCATCCAACGTTCTTGCTAGCAAATTAGCAGCTCTCAACTGTTAGCAGTCCCTTTCTGGCGGGTAAGAACGGATGATTTTCATCATTATTACATTAAACAAACCAAACACTGATATATTGTTATGTAAGGTAAAGTACAAATCCAAGCTGGTCCGTGCATGTAGTAAAATATGGTTTTACTCCCCAGCCCTTCTCCAGACTTTGTTAAAAAAATCTGTTTCATATAAAGGTTGACTGAACTGCAGTTAGTACAAAAGGAATTTAATCTTTATCTCAAGCTAGTACTGAGTAATACAGTGAGTTGGTCACTCTCTATTCAAAGCACATCTCCTCACTTATATAAAATAAATCAATATGAGAGAGAATGACCAAGCCAGGAACAGTCACACATAAGCAGACTCCCAGGGCCGCCCGTGCGGTTGCTTCTTGATGTTTTGTAAAATTTGTTTCTAGCGGCAGTGGGGATGACCTATTAAAGTGGCCTCTTCCAATCATTTCCCTGACCCACTATCAGGAGCTGCTACTCACTTCCCTGTCGTGCCACTAGCACGGTGTGCACTGCACTGCACCGGTGTTGATGTTTCCCTGGACTTGTATCTGAGTGTACATGTCCCTACGCCTTTTAATAAGCCCTGGTGCAAAACAAGGTTTGGCTCAACAGCACTTATGTTGTATATCAACAGGTTCTAATCATTAATAATTATGGCTGGCATTGGTAAACATGGTAATCACTTCAAGGTCCTTTCTCTTCAAAGATCTCTCCCGCTCTCTTGTTGTCTTGTACTTTCTCTCTCCCTCTCCTCTATATCTCACTTTCCTTTTTCTCTTTGTCTTTCGCTCTCGTGGTATTACTATGCTTGAAGGAACTTGAGTTCAATTACAAAACCAGCACAGCTTCAGCCCTGCAGATAATTCTAGCCCAAAGTGGCACTGATATATACGATGTCTGTTGTTTAAACTGTGATGTGTTGTTTGGGTACTGAGGACAGAGAGCAGATGGCATTTCAATGTACCAGTAGAAGTCCCATATGTTATGTTGTGAATAAAGCCATTAATGACAAAAATCCATTGCTAGTTATAGGGAATAATGGATCATAATAGTTTTTTTTAATGGAAAACACTTTTTGGATCGTGTAGCAGTGCTGTATTTAAAGATGCCTCAAAAACGTCTATTTCTGCTATTCCCTTCTTGTTTCAAAACAGGTAATGTACTTAACTCCATTTAAAGTCCCATCTTTCGAACTGCATTAAATAAATAAATGAGGTATATTAGTTTCCAAGGAAACAGGTTCCAACATTGTGAGGAAACAATATGTATGTAATATGCTCTCACCACAAAGCTGAACACATAACAGTAGAAACTATTTACTTCACTATTTGGGAAAGACTCTAACGAAATGCCAGTATGAGTCAGAAATAAATTTTTGGCCTTGAGAAAATATAACCATATTAGCACCCATGGAGAGGGAGCCCTGAAGCAATGGTCAAAATAAAATACAGAGTTTACATGTTGACATCCATTATTAGATCCAATCTACTAATCTGGGTGGATTAGATGAAATTCATCAATGATGCTTGAGAGGACCTCCTCTCATACCAGCAATACTGAACAAATCCAATTAAAATGCACCAGAACCAGGGCTCTGAAATGTGGGTTAAGCCAAGTGATGCAGTGCAAGCAATAGACAACAATGTTACCTGTTGTTAGAGGACGCTGAAAATACTGTGTTTTTGAAAACTCTCAAGATTTGTGGGTAGGTGAAAGGAGTGGAACTTCCAAGTGCACCACTTCCAACTTTGAAGATTCACTATTCATTACAGACTATTCATATAACATTCAGAAAGTATTCAAAATGCTTGATTTATTGCACATTTTGTTGTTACACCCTAAATTCAAAATATATATTTTTTTCACCCATCTATGCACAATACCCCATACTGACAATGTGAAAACATGTTTTTAGAAATGTTTGCAAATGCATTAATATCTAAATGACATACAGTACCAGTCAAAAGTTTGAACACACCAACTCATTTCAGGATTTTTCTTTATTTATACATTGTAGAATAATAGTGAAGACATCAAAACTATTAAATAACACACACGGAACCGTGTAGTAACCCAAAAAGTTTAAACAAATCAAAATTTATTTGAGATTCTTCAAAGTAGCCACCCTTTACCTTGATGACAGCTTTGCACACTGTTGGCATTCTCTCAACCAGCTTCATGAGGAACGCTTTTTCCAACAGTCTTGAAGGAGTTCCCACATTTGCTGAGCACTTGTTGGCTGTTTTTCCTTCACTCCACGGTCCAACTCATCCCAAACCCTCTTAATTGGGTTGAGGTCGGGTGATTGTGGAAGCCAGGTCATCTGATGCAGCACTCAATCACTCTCCTGCTTGGTCAAATAGCCCTTATAGCCTGGAGGTGTGTTTGGAGTCAGTTTCCTTGAAAAACAAATGATAGTCCCACTAAGCGCAAACCAGATGAGATGGCGTATTGCTGCAGAATGCTGTGGTAGCCATGCTGGTTAAGTGTGCCTTGAATTCTAAATAAATCACTGACAGTGTCACCAGCAAAGCACCCCCACACCATCACACCTCTTCCATGCTTCACAGTGGGAGTTACTCTGCATCTCACAAAGACACAGTGTTTGGATCCAAAAACCTACCATTTGGACTCATCAGACCAAAGGACAGATTTTGACAGTCTAATGTCCATTGCTCATGTTTCTTGGCCCAAACATGTCTCTTCTTCTTATTGGTGTCCTATATGTGCACGCCCAATTTTTCAGTTTTTGATTTATTAAAAAAGTTTGAAATATCCAATAAATGTTGTTCCACTTCATGATTGTGTCCCACTTGTTGTTGATTCTTCACAAAAAAATACAGTTTTATATCTTTATGTTTGAAGTCTGAAATGTGGCAAAAGGTCGCAAAGTTCAAGGGGGCCGAATACTTTCGCAAGGCACTGTACCTGCTGGAGTTCGTGCTACGGGTGGGTGTTGTTATCGTGACCAGTGGATTTAGTTTCTTTCATCACATTTCCAGTGGGTCAGAAGTTTACATACACTCAATTTGTATTTGGTAGTATTGCCTTTAAATTGTTTAACTTGGGTCAAACGTTTCGGGTAGCCTTCCACAAGCTTCCCACAATAAGTTGGGTGAATTTTGGATCATTCCTACTGACAGAGCTGGTGTAACTGAGTCAAGTCTGTAGGCCTCCTTACTCGCACACACTTTTTCAGTTCTGCTCACAAACTTTCTGTAGGATTGAGGTCAGGGCTTTGTGATGGCCACTCCAATACCTTGGCTTTGTTGTCCTTAAGCCATTTTGCCACATCTTTGGAAGTATGCTTGGGGTCATTGTCCATTTGGAAGACCCATTTGCGACCAAGTTTTAACTTCCTGACTCATGTCTTGAGATGTTGCTTCAATATATCCACATAATTGTCCTGCCTCATGATGCATTCTACTTTGTGAATTGCACCAGTCCTTCCTGCAGCAAAGCAACACCACAACATGATGCTGCCACCCCCGTGCTTCACGGTTGGGATGGTGTTCTTCAGCTTGCAAGCCTCCCCCTTTTTTCTCCAAACATAACTATGGTCATTATGGCCGAACAGTTATATTTTTGTTTCATCAGACCAGAGGACACGTCTCAAAGTACGCTCTTTGTTCCCAAGTGCAGTTGTAAACCGTAGTCTGGCTTTTTAGGGCCGTTTTGGAGCAATGGTTTCCTCCTTGCTGAGCAGCCTTTCAGGGTTTGTCAATATAGGACTTGTTTTACTGTGGATATAGACTATTTTGTACCTGTTTCCTCCAGCATCTTGTTCAGGTATTGATTTGCACTTTTCGCACCGAAGTACTTTCATCTCTAGGAGACATAATGCGTCTCCTTCCTGAGCCGTATGACGGCTGCTTGTTCCCATGGTGTTTATAATTGCGTACTATTGTTTGTACAGATGAACGTGGTACCTTCAGGTGTTTGGAAATAGACTTGTGGAGGTCTACAATTATTTTTCTGAGGTCTTGGCTGCTTTCTTTTGATTTTCCCATGATGTCAAGCAAAGAGGCACTGGGTTTGAAGTTAGGTCTTGAAATACATCCACAGGTGCACCTCCAATTGACTCAAATTATGTCAATTAGCCTATCAGAAGATTCTAAAGCCATGACATCATTTTCTGGAATTTTCCAAGCTGTTTCAAGGTACAGTCAACTTCTGTATGTAAACTTCTGACCCACTGGAATTGTGATACAGTGAATTATAGGTGAAATAATCTGTCTGTAAACAATTGTTGGAAAAATTACTTGTGTCATGCACCAAGTAGATGTCCTAACTAACTTGCCAAAACTATAGTTTCTTAACAAGAAATTTGTGGAGTGGCTGAAAAACAAGTTTTAAAGACTCCAACCTAAGTATATGTAATCTTCTAACTTCAACTGTATCTTGCATTACTCATCTTATATGTATATAACGTATTTTATACCATCTATTGCATCTTGCCTATGCTGCTCGGTCATTGCTCATCCATGTTTATATTCTTATTCCATTACTTTACTTGTGTATATTAGGTAGTTGTGAAATTGTTAGATTACTTGTTAGATATTGCTGCACTGTCGGAACTAGAAGCACAAGCATTTCGCTACACTCGCAATAACATCTGCTAACAATGTGCATGTGACCAATAAAATGTGATTTCACTTGTACTCTACATAGAAAATAGAAAAACTAAAGAAAAACCATGCGGAAAAAAATACCTTTTTGACTGGTACTGTAATTATTCACACTCCTGAGTCAATATTTTGTAGAAGCACCTTAGGCAGTGATTACAGCTGTGTCTTTCTGGGTATGTCGCGAAGAGCTGTGCAACATGTATCCATTATTCTTGTAAAAAATATTCAAGCTCTGTCAAATTGTTTGTTGATCATTGCTAGCAACAATTTTCATATCTTACCATATATTATCAAGTATATTTATTTGAAACTCGGCCACTCAGGAACATTCACTGCCTCCTTGGTTAGCAACTCCAGTGTAGATTTGGCCGTGTGTTTTAGATTATTGTCCTGCATGCCTCATGGTGAAATCCCTGAGAGGTTTCCTTCTCGGTCACTGAGTTAGGAAGGACGCCTGTATCTGTTGAATATTTAATAACTTAGCCAAGCTCAAAGGGATATTCAATATCTGCTTGATTAATTTTGACCTATCTACCAATAGGTGTCCTTTGCAATCAATGCATTGAAAATCCTCCTTGGTCTTTGTGGATGAATTTGTGTTTGAAATTCAATGCATTATACAATCATGTTGCACACATAGTCCATTCAAAGGATTATGTGGCTTGTCAAGCACATTTTTACTCCTGAACTTACTCAGGCTTCCCATAACAAAAGGGTGAATACTTAATGTCTCAAGACATTTCAGCTTGACATTTTTCATTAATTTGTAAAATGTTGAAAAACATAATCCCACTTTGACGTTATGGGGTATTGTGTGTAGGGCAGTGACAAAAAATATATATATTTAATACATGTTAAATTCAGGCTGTTACACAACAAAATGTGGAAAAAGTCAAGAGGTGTGAATACTTTCTGAAGGCACTGTAGCTCTCCACATTTATTATATAGAAAATGGTTTTGTTTAACTCCAATGCATTTTGAAGGCCATGGTAAAGTGCTTGGAATGGCTCAGCAGCTTTGTTTGAGTGTAGGTGGTGTTTCGCCAATTTGTTTGTGTGGATGCAGTCAATGCGCAAGTGAATAACTTACCTATTTGAACTGACAGCACTGCATTTCTTTTGTTGCTTATACAGTATATACCATTTGTGTCTGAAATCATACTGAATAGTACAGAATATATGCATTTCACACCTCACATATGGTAAGATTAAATAGGCTTTATAATGAAAACTCAAAGGATGGAGGAAAAAGAGGGGGAAGAAAGAGGACAGGCCTTGTCCCTTACTGCAGCATCATTCAGTCTTCATTGTTAACTGTACAGATTCAGATTTCAATGTAAAGTCCTCCAGGTATCACCTCAATTCCAGACATAAAAAAGCAAGGCCACAGTGGGGAAACATTTGTGAGGTTTTTCTGCCTCTAGGGGCATTGAAGAGTAGAGTAGAGACAGGTTACACGGTCCTGCAGACTTGCTCCGGCCAAACACTATTCCACACCCACATACCTTAGTTTCTTCTCCGCAATGAGTCTGGATCTGAGTACCTCCCTGATGATTTCTAGAATGGAAATCCATTCTAGACTCTCTGATTCATCCCATAAACCAAAAGGTTGGGTTAGAGCAAGAACATGATTAATTGACTTTGATACTCTGATTTGTTAGAGATGATCCAATCGCTCATTACTTTGATTTTTACCCCTCATTTTACCCCCACACCCCTCATTTTAACATCACCATAAACAACTTATATTGCAAGAACTACTCTAAAAAGTATTTTCAAATATCTATTTCAATATACTGGTCTGTGACTAGTATTTTGGTAAGAAGATAAAAACTATTTCACAGTTCTCATGAGAAAGGAAAATAATAAGCCATGTTGTCTATTTATGCCGTGTAGTGTTTGCGTTTGCAGGGTAGGCAGATTACGTCATAAAACTAGTGCGTCAATTTCTTATTTGATTCTATCATTGCCTGCCTTGTAAATGGCTCCTGGAATAGCAAAGAGAAAATGGAATAACAACAATCAATCCACATAAACTCAGCAAAAAAAGAAACGTCCTCTCACTGTCAACTGCATTTATTTTCAGCAAACTTAACATGTGTAAATACTGGTATGAACATAACAAGATTCAACAACTGAGACACAAACTGAACCAGAAATTGAATAATGTGTCCCTGAACAAAGGGGGGGTCAAAATCAAAAGTAACAGTCAGTATCTGGTGTGGCCACAAGTTGCATTTAGTACTGTAGTGCATCTCCTCGGAGGAGGAGACTGCACCAGATTTGCCAGTTCTTGCTGTGAGATGTTACCCCACTCTTCCACCAAGACGCCTGCAAGTTCCCGGATATTTCTGGGGGGAATGGCTTTAGCCCTCACCCTCCGATCCAACAGGACCCATACATGCTCAATGGCATTGAGATCCGGGCTCTTCGCTGGCCATGGCAGAACACTGACATTCCTGTCTTGCAGTAAATCATGCACAGAATGACCAGTATGGCTGGTGGCATTGTCATGCTGGAGGGTCATGTCTGGATGAGCCTGCAGGAGGGGTACCACATGAGGGAAGCGTTGAGATCTGCAATGGCAACAAGCTCATTCAGATGATGCTGTGACACACCGCCCCAGACCATGATGGACCCTCCACCTCCAAATCGATCCCGCTCCAGAGTACAGGCCTCAGTGTAACGCTCATTCCTTCGACGATAAACGCGGATACGATCATCACCCCTGGTGAGACAAAACTGCGACTCGTCAGTGAAGAGCACTTTTTGCCAGTCCTGTCTGGACCAGCGAAGGTGGGTTTGTGCCCATAGGCAACGTTGTTGCAGGTGATGTCTGGTGAGGACCTGCCTTACAACAGGCCCACAACACCTCCGTCCAGCCTCTCTCAGCCTATTGCGGATTGTGAGAGTGACTGTGCGTTCCTGGTGTAACTAGGGCAGTTGTTGCCGCCATCCTGTACCTGTCCCACAGGTGTGATGTTCAGATGTACCGATCCTGTGCAGGTGTTGTTACACATGGTCTGCTACTGCGAGGACGATCAGCTGTCCATCCTGTCTCCCTGTAGCGCTGTCATAGGCGTCTCACAGTACGGACATTGCAATTTATTGCCCTGGCCACATTTGCAGTCCTCATGCCTTCTTGCAGTATGCCTAGTTATTTGGATTTTTATGAATTATCTTTGGAAGACAGGGTCCTGAAAAAGGGACGTTTCTATAGTCAATGACTGTTCCATTTCCATTTGAGGCTGGTCCACTGCAGGCAGTAGTATATGGCAGAGAAATGCCCTCAGCCAAAGGAATCAGACAAGATATGTGTAGAGGAGACCGAGAAGCAAGTACAGGCAGGAACAGCGTCTAGACAGGGAAAAAATAATGACATTAATGCTGACACAGGGAATAAACTGAGGAGCAGACAGATATTTAGGGGGTAATCAACAAATGAATGGAGGCCAGGTGAGTCCAGTACTGCGCAGCTACGCGTAATGATGGTGACAGGTGTGCTTAATGAAGGGCACTCTGGCGCCAGAGAGGGGGAGTGGGAGCAGGCGTGACAGAATGAGGATTTTAGCTTCCCCTTGAAGGCAAATAATGTGATAAAAAGACATGTAATATTAAAATAGCAAGTGTATAACAATGTCTGCACTACTGTAAATATGACAGGTGGAAAAGGAAAATGGAAAGATGTCC
This sequence comes from Oncorhynchus mykiss, assembly GCF_057628025.1. Lineage (NCBI taxonomy): Eukaryota > Metazoa > Chordata > Actinopteri > Salmoniformes > Salmonidae > Oncorhynchus > Oncorhynchus mykiss. The sequence continues at coordinate 26,108,067 of NC_143050.1, read as the reverse complement.
TTAAAGATACAATTGATAAGGAAGATTCTAAAAAATAAACAAATATATATCTTGAAAGCACTTCAGAAATGTACCTCCAGCAAGTAACCTTTCATACTCCCTGCCCTCTACCCAATCTGTGCAGTCCTAGAAAAACCCAAATGCAGCATATAAAACCACCCTGCTATATATAGCCCCTTCTCATTCTGTACCTGGCCAAGTCAAATTTCTCTGCTCTGACACACACAAACCCACATACACACGCACCTGCACACACACACGGTATGTGGGACCTCTCGTCAGCACTCCCTTGGGGGCGCTGCCACTCTTAACTCTTATCTCTTATCTGCCCTTACTAGCACCGGTTTAAAGTTAATAAATAATCATTAGTCATGTGTTCCCTCGCATAGCCCTGTCATGCTTTACGCACCTACGGCACAATCACACTGAAATGCTTCACAGTAGCACCTTGCTGAAAGCCAACAAATCTGCCCTTAGCCTGGGTCTCTCTCTCTCCCTCAAACCCCCCCTCTCTCTTTCTCTCTCTCAGATTCTCTCTCTCCCACATGCACACACCCCATTCTCGCTTTCTCTTTATTTTTGGCAGCTCTCTTTTCTAGGCTAGCTTGCATCCTGCAACAGTAACACATGGCTTTCTGTGCGTCATCTGAGCTTGACTTACACACAAAGCATTGACAAATGACTCCTAAATTCTGAAGAAAATACTGAGGGAGGAAGGTGAGCTGCTACAGAAAGAAATAATGGGTTGTGTGGCCGTGTGGAGAATGATAACACTTCTCCTCACACATGGCTGAGCTTCTATAGTGAAAAAAATGAACTTGATGCAAAGACAGCTAATGCAAAATCTTCTAAAATAAAAACATAACACAAATAGGAGTCATCCAAATACATGCACTGCCCTATGTTGTACTACACAATGTTCGGAAGAGCTTGCATTTGAAATTAGTAATTGTTCTACGTCACATAATACATCAAATGTAACTGGCTGTATATGATCAATGAGGCTGTCCTACCCTTGAGCTTGTGTCATGTGTCAGAGAATACTGATCAATTAAATACAGGTAGTCTACTTCTAAAGCCATTATTATGTCAGGAATATCCTTTCTGGCACATAGTGCAGATGCTGGCTGCAGTAGCATCTTAACAGTTACTCTAATCTACTTGTTATTAATCTGTGATCTGGCCTTCCCCCTACTGGGTGATGAATCACATGACTAACGCTGGGACTAACGTTAGAGCAGTACCCGTGCAGTGACTCCGTTAATTGGTGTGCCACACACTTGATTAATGCATTTGTTCCTGCTCGGCCTGAGTCTCATCAGATACTTTTGTCAGATTGGGAGTGCATAACCCAATCCCATTCTTTCTTTAATCTTAATAGAAAGCTCTGGGATGAATGAAACCGAAGTGATAAAACAAAGATTGATCAAAGGTCCTTTAGTTTGATTGTGGGTGGCCCATAAAGCATATTTTTCGACAGAGGTTTAAAATTAAAAGTTGGTTTATTCATTTGTTTTGGTCCCAGGTGCCGATTTCCTGAGGTAGCCTATGACCTTGCAAGGGATTGTGGGAGATGGAGTGTTTGAGGTGGACTGGGCTATCCCTCACCAGTCCGGGCTGCCATAGACCTCTCCACGTTATCAGCAACCTGGTATTAACAGAGCACTGGTCTATGAGCACAATTCAAAAGCTTGAAGTGCCATTGATTGGAAGATTCATGAAGTGGTTTTTCAACAGCCTGGTCTTATTTGGCTCAGCTGGAAGAAACATTTAAAATAAAACCAATCTCTGTTTTGTTGGGGTGATGATTCATTGAGGTTTGTGATGAGCCAATCAGATTGTAGACCAGGTGAGCCACACCCAACACAGCCCAGATTGACTGCAACCCAATCAAAATCTAGCCCAGAGAAGTCTGGAATACGGTATTTTAACAGGGTAAGGCATTTTCCCGTGTAATCTGATCACGAAAAAACTGCAATGGAATTTCTCTCACCCCAACATGTTTTATGGAATTACGGTTTGTTGGCTGATTCAATTGCAAACCCAACAATAGTGAGCAAGAGTAATGGTGTGTTTTTGTAGGCACTAACTCTACCATGGCTCGCTGGCCAAAGTCTATAGGGAAATTAATGACGTTTTTGTAGGGTTTTTGGATAATCGCAGAAAATAAGGTCTGCGGTAAACACAGGCTTAGGAGATCGTATACATTTTGTTCTACGATATAATCTTAATTGGCTAACATATAACTTTCTGTGAAAGTACATAAAAAAGCACAAAGCACATAAAGGATTCATAATTAATAAAGGTCATGTTAACTGACTGATATCTCATATAACAAAATGTATAAGATCTCAAAAGCCTGTATTATCCAGACCTTATTTTTCGTAATTTATCCCAAAACCCTATTATTTCCCCATTAATATTCTCCATAGGAATGGCTGCACAAACCAGAGGTAACTCGTTACCTGTTTGCATGCCTACAAGCTGGCGAACTCTATAACCCCTTGAATACAGTACACAGAGTACCTCCGGTATTCTTTAAAGGCAACCCGCTTGGTATTCAGCTTCCAATGGCATAGCTGACTGAAGGTCACTCAGGCTAGCATGTATAGCGTAGTGTTTGTGAGGGTATCGATCAGCTGATCTAATCGTACATCACAGTGGCTAGAGATGGCTAATAAGAGGAGATTGTCAGAGAAAGCCTCTGTCCTCTCCTACATACAGTACAAGTGGGTATATAATTGGTAAAGGAGCTCAACGGAGAGTGGGTGAAAACCGTGTACAGTATCTCCTTCATATTCCATGTTAATGTTATGCAGTCAAATGTATTGTAGCAGTGATGTGGAGATGTAGAGATGATTACCTTGGGTAGTGAAATAAATTGTTATAGTTGCATCACAATGTGTCCATCACAGGTGTAGTATGACCACAATTACCAAAAACCATCTTTAAGATACAGTGCCTTGCGAAAGTATTCAGCCTCCTTGAACTTTGCGACCTTTTGCCACATTTCAGGCTTCAAACATAAAGATATAAAACTGTATTTTTTTGTGAAGAATCAACAACAAGTGGGACACAATCAGGAAGTGGAACGACATTTATTGGATATTTCAAACTTTTTTAACAAATCAAAAACTGAAAAATTGGGCGTGCAAAATTATTCCCAGCCCTTTCACACCTGGACATAAGGAACACCTATGTGAGAGTGCTATTCATTGACTACAGCTCAGCGTTCAACACCATAGTGCCCTCAAAGCTCATCACTAACCTAAGGACCCTGGGACTAAACACCTCCCTCTGAAACTGGATCCTGGACTTCCTGACAGGCCGCACCCAGGTGGTGAAGGTAGGTAACAACACATCTGCCACGCTGCTACTCAGGGGTGCATGCTCAGTCCCCTCCTGTACTCCCTGTTCACTCATGACTCATGGCCAGGCACGACTCCAACACCATCATTAAGTTTGATGATGACACAACAGTGGTAGCCTGTTCACCGTCAACGATGAGACAGCTTATAGGGAGGAGGTCAGAGACCTGACCATGTGGTGCAAGGACACCAACCTCTCTCTCAACGTGAGCAAGACAAAGGAGACGATTGTGGACAACAGGAAAAGGAGGACCGAACAGGTTGAGACCTTCAAGTTCCTTGGCATCCACATCACCAACAAACTAACATGGTCCAAGCACACCAAGACAGTCGTGAAGAAGGCATGACAAAACCTATTCCCTCTCAGGAGACTGAAAATATTTGGCATGGGTTCTCAGATCCGTCAAAGGTTTTACAGCTGCACCATCGAGAGCATCCTGACGGGTTGCATCACTGCCTGATATGGCAACTGCTCGGCCTCTGACCATAAGGCACATGTGATCAAAAACAAGCTACATGTGGACAGTACCAAAACAAATGATCTCATGATTCTGTCTCTTCGCAGGAAATTCTGCAGAGCTGGGATGATTGTATTCCCCACATATATATGGGGCTCCCGAGTGGCGCAGCGGTCGGGAGTACCACTGTATCTCAGTGCTAGAGGTGTCGCTACACACCCTGGTTCAATTCCAGGCTGAATCACAACCACCGTCCCATAGGGTGGTGAACAATTAGCCCAGCATCGTCCGGGTTTGGCCTTCAATGTAAATGAGAATTTGTTCTTAACTGACTTGCCTAAACTAAAGGGAAAAAAACACCCTACCAGTCAAAAGTTATATTACACCTACTCATTCAAGTTTTTCTTTATTTTTACTATTTTCAACATTGTATAATAATAGTGAAGACATCAAACCTATGAAATAACACATATGGAATCATGTAGTCAATCCGGAACATTTCAAGAACTTAGAAAGTTTCTTCAAGTGCAGTCACAAAAACCATCAAGCGCTATGATGAAACTGGCTCTCATAAGCACTACCACAGGAAAGGAAGACCCAGAGTAACCTCTGCTGCAGATGATAAGTTCATTAGAGTTACCAGCCTCAGAAATTGCAGCCCAAATAAATGCTTCACAAAGATCAAGTAACAGACACATCACAACATCAACTGTTCAAAGGAGTCTGCATGTTGTTGCAAAGAAACCACTACTAAAGCACACCCAAGATAAGAAGAGACTTGCTTGGACCAAGAAACACGAACAATGAACATTAGACTGGTGGAAATCTGTCCTTTGGTCTGAAGAGTCCAAATTTGAGTTGTTTGGTTCCAACCGCCGTGTCTTTGTGAGATGCAGAGTAGGTGAATGGATTATCTCTGCATGTGTGGTTCCCACTGTGAAGCATGGAGGATGAGGTGTGATGGGGTACTTTGCTGGTGACACTATGTGATTTATTTAGAATTCACATCTTGCTGTGATTGGGAGTTCCATAGGGTGGCGCACAATTGGCCCAGCATCGTCTGGGTTTGGCCAGGGTAGGCAGGCATTGTAAATAAGAATTTGTTCTTTACATACTTGCCTAGTTAAATAAAAAATACATTTTAAAAAAAGTATAATTTATTTTTAACAGGACAATGACCCAACACACATCCAGGCTGTGTAAGGGCTATTTGACCAAGAAGGAGAGTGAGAGTGCTGCATCAGATGACCCAACCTCAACTCAATCGAGATGGTTTGGGATGAGTTGGACCGCTGACTGAAGGAAAAGCAGTCAACAAGTGCTTAGAATATGTGAGAACTCCTTCAAGACGGTTGGAAAAGCCTTCCAGATTAAGCTGGTTGAGAGAATGCCAAGAATGTCATCAAGGCAAAGGGTGGCTACTTTGAAGAATCTCAAATATAAAATGTATTTTGGTTAGTTTAACATTTTTTGGGTTACTACACGATTCCATATGTGTTATTTTATAGTAGGTGTTTTCACTATTATTCTACAATGTAGAAAATAGTAAAAATAAAGAAAAACCCTTTGAATAGTTGGTGCGTCCAAAGACAGGTATTGTATATATTGTGGTGTCATTGGAAGGTCCCAAAATAATAGTCAAAGACTCCGTTCACCAAAGTCATAGACTGTTTTCTCTGCTACCACACGGCAAGTGGTAACAGAGCGCCAAATCTAGGTCCAAACAGCTTCTACCCCCAAGCCATAAGACTGCTGAACAATTAATCAAATGCCACCCAATTAATCAAATGCCAAGGCTGCTACTCACTGTTTATTATCTATGAATATTCACTTTATGTATGTACAAATGACCTCGATTAACATGTACCCCTACACCGGTACACCCTGTACAGTGGCTTGCGAAAGTATTCACCCCACTTGGAATTTTTCCTATTTTGTTGCCTTATAACCTGGAATTAAAATGGATTTTGGGGGGGTTGTATCTTTTGATTTACAGAACATGCCTACCACTTTGAAGATGCAAAATATGTTTTATTGGGAAATAAGACAAAAAAAGAAAAATTGAGCGTGCATAACTATTCTACCCCCCAAAGTCAATACTTTGTAGAGCCACCTTTTGCAGAAATTTCAGCTGCAGGTCTCTTGGGGTATGTCTCTATAAGCTTGGCACATCTAGCCACTGGGATTTTTGCCCAATGCTTAGTGGTGTTGCAGACTCTGGGGCCTTTCAGAACAGGTGTATATATACTGAGATCATATGACAGATCATGTGACACTTAGATTGCACACAGGTGGACTTTATTTAACAAATTATGTGACTTCTGAAGGTAATTGGTTGCAACAGATCTTATTTAGGGGCTTCATAGCAAAGGGGGTGAATACATATGCACCCACCACTTTTCAGTTTTAAATTTATTTAAAAAAATGTAAACAAGTTTTTTTTTTTCATTTCACTTCACCAATTTTGACTACTTTGTGATCTGCAAGGCATATACTATTAGAATTGTTCAAGTCTCTCTGATAGGAGAATCTCGAAAAAAGCTCATTCATCTTATTCTCGAGTGACTGGACATTTGCCAATAGAAAGGAGGGGAGTGCTGGTCGATAATCTCTTTCTCGACTGGGAGACCCATGGGGCGGTGCACAGTTGGCCCAGCATCGTCTGGGTTAGGGAAGGGTTTGGCCGGCAGGGATGTTTTTGTCCCATCTCGCACTAGCGACTCCTGTGGTGGGCTGGGCGCAATGCACACTGACACGGTCACCAGGTGTACCGTGTTTCCTCCAACACATTGGTGCTGCTGTTTTCAGTGTTAAGCGGCATTGGGTCAAGAAGCTGGGTTGCGTTTCGGAGGACGCACAGCTCTCGACCGTCGCCTCTCCCAAGTCTGTACGGGAGTTGCAACGATGGGACAAGACTGTAACTACCAATTAGATACCACGAAATTGGGGAGAAAAAGGGGTAAAAAAATATTACAAAACAGACCAGAAATTTAAAACGCTTCAGAGACCGCCCGTCAAATTAATATTTATCCACTTTTTAACTCATAACATTTCTCATAGCCGCTCCGAAGCATTGGGAAGAAAAATAATTAGCTCATTAGCTAATTATTCATTAGAGCAAGGCTCCTCTGCTCTTTAAAATCGCTACAAGAGAGAACAGGATTAATGAAAAGTAGCTGGGTGTACTTTCCATTATGACTAGTCATCTGTTTGCATTGTAGTCTTATCCATAGTTTGTACTGCATTAATATTGTAGTCATTTAGTACTTAGGCCTCAAGTAATTTCTACCTGGATTGTGATATTTCCACAGTATCTTTTTCACATGGTCAAATAAAACCAAAGAATAAACAAAGACACGAGTTCGACTGAATTCCATTCAGCCTTGGAGTCTTGGAGCAATGTCTCAATGCTCCACATCAATACATCCATCCTGACTATCACGGCGGACTGACGCAGTCACTGACTCTCAGAGATCATCAGTGGGTAGCTCGGCACTACAGGAATTTGCCCCAACCAAAACACTTTGCATAATTATCAGACTCCATTATTCATGAGGTCTGACAGTCACTTCCCCGTGTTGCAGGAACTCATCATTAGCCCGATACAATAACTCATTAGATTTATTCTGCAGAAACTCAATCTAATCACTCATACAATGATACATTCCCTTCGTTAATGTTCTCAAAAGTTATTATGTAGTTCCTGGTGTGATGTTAAATAGTAATTAAGACGGATTAATCATTCAGTATGCCTGCGCTCCCAGCGGAAGAAAACAACCACTGCTACAGCTCAGTTGGGTTTGTTTTACCCCTTACACTCCTGAGTGAAAATGGGCCTATACGGATATGGCCAAATTGAAATGTTTTTAACAAAAGAACTATAAAAAGCATATGCATGACCATGGTAGCAATTGAAAGAGAACAGATTATGGGGAAATTATCAGACCTAAGGTGAGGACACAACAGTTCACCTGACACAAGACTGAATCCAAACTTTGCACTATTGATTTTATGTGCATTTTACATTTACTGTACTTTTCGCAACATTTGTCAATAACGAAATCTGAAAATATTCTGGATACATTCAGTAATATAACATAATATATTTATGAATATTCATTGAAATTTTAGAGTAGGTACACGATAATGAAAAATTATTACAGGGTTAGGGTTACATGGGTTTGAGTGAGAGGTCTAACTGGTGTCTCCAAGTGGCAACACACCTCTCCAAACTGTGCACAGTGCCTAAGTAATTTCAAGGCACTTTTATGACTCTTTCCTAGTTTTGTGATTGAGGAACTGAAGCAAGGACACTTTCGTTTGGAACACAGCCTCCATCACCATCACACAATAACTGTTGATGTTTACACAATCCATAAATGTTCCATTATAACTCTCAATCTGGGTCAGGTGGGCATAATTTGATAGCTAGCCATGTCATAAAATATGATCTTACAGTGTTAGGCTTTCAAAAGGCACTTCAGACAAACAAATTGTAATTTTGGTGTGGATAGAATGGACTCATGAGTGCATTCAAGTATGCAGCTGCAAAGTTTCTTCACGATGACAAACATAAGCTCATTCTGTTCAGGACAACCCAGGGTATAATGCATGTCATCCTTGTAACTGTGGATCATAAACGTTGATACTGTAAATTAAATTAGTTTTAGTGAAGTGAAGCACACATTTGGACTACACGGGTGTGTAGTTTGCTTGTTGACGTCAAAGAGGTATTTCTTATAATCCTCAAAGTCTCATTTTTCAGAACACATCAACTACTCTCGATGTACAGCATTTCCCTCACTCAGACAACAAATATGCAATTAGCGGGAGGGATAGGGGCATCTTTTCCCGTGCGGTGCTCAAGTTTATAACAACTGTCAGACAAAAACCCATACAGAGCTGTGAAGCGGAGAACCTGAGCTTTGACGTCATGAATAGCATGTTACTATACAGCCACTGCGTTCCAATTTTGCTGCTTATCAATGACAAAATCTGCCATTTTCAACCCGTATATGGGATGACAGGGGCTGTGAGTGGAAAGGGCTACAGCAGAATGATCTATTTTTCACTGAATAACATTAATAGACATCCTTCCACAGCAGAGTTGCTTTATCATAATATACGAAGGAGATACAGTACTGCGGCATTGTCTACAATAAGTATCTGTTTAATAACAGAGAAAAGATCTATAGTGGATCATTATTCCTTCCTAGTCATACAGTGTTCATTGTTCACTATGCGCAGACTGTGGTCTCAAGTCAAAGTTTTCAAGAGTAGGTAACTAGAGCATGAAGGGCATTTTCATGTGCCTGCAACAGGAGTTAATTTGCTGGGCCCAGATGTCCATTCACGCAGCTGACAGCTATATTAGTGAGGAGAGATTAGACATGCTTGTTTTTCACACTCACACACACACACAAAGACCTTCACAAGACGCATACAGTCACCTCCAAAATAATTTTGTCTACCCTCGCTATGCCCCCAAAGGAGGACTATGCCCCCAACCACAGGCGTTGAGTGGTCACTGAATGGTTAGATGAGCAGGAAAACGATGTAAACCATATGACATGGCCGTAACAGTCATCTTAACCCAACTGAACACTTATGGGAGATTCTGGAGCGGCACCGAAGACAACGTCATCCACCACCATCAACAAAACACCAAATTATGAAGAATGGTCCCTCCAATAGAGTTCCAGACACTTGTAGAATCTATGCCGAGGTGCATTGAAGTTGTCCTGGCTCGTGGTGGCCCAACACCCTTCTTAGGGATCAACTCCCGTTAACGGGATCGATTTGACAACATCCAGTGAACTGGCCAAATTCAAAATAAATTATTTTAAATATTTAACTTTCATACAACCACAAGGGCAATACTCCACATTAAAGCTTTACTTCTTGTTAATCCAGCCACCATGTCAGAGTTCAAAATGGCTTTACGGCAAAAGCAAACCATGCTATTATCTGAGGACAGCACCCCATCAAACAAACACATGACAATCATATTTCAACCCGCCAGAAATAACGATATAATTCATGCCTACCTTTGAAGAGCTTCTTCTGTGGGCACTCCAATATGTCCCATAAGCATCACAAATGGTCCTTTTGTTTTCCAAAATCTCCAAAATGTCAATTTATTTGGCGCGTTTGATTCAGAAAAACACTGGTTCCAACTCGCCCGACAAGACTACACATGATCTAATAAGTTACCTGTAAACTTTGTCCAAACATTTCAAACAACTTTGCTAATCCAACTTTAGGTATTTTTTTACGTAAATAATCGATACAATTTAAGACGGGTTAAACTGCGTTCAATAACGGATCAAATTAAAGTGGAGCGAGCTTCAGGTCGCAACAGTATACTTGGCTATCCACCCAGATAGGAAATGGCTACTCCTTCATTACTCAAAGGAAAAACATCAACCAATTCCTAAAGACTGTTGACATCTAGTGGAAGCAATAAGAACTGCAAGCATGTTCCTTAGAAATCTAGATCCACATTGAAAACACTGTCACCTCAACAAACAAAAAAATCCTGGCTGGTTTGTCCTTGGGGTTTCGCCTGCCAATTAAGTTATGTTATAGTCACAGACATTATCCAAACAGATTTAGAAACTTCAGAGTGTTTTCTATCCAAATCTACTAATCATATGCATATCCTAGTTTCTGGGCCTGAGTAGCAAGCAGTTTACTTTGGGCACGCTTTTCATCTGGACGTGAAAATACCGCCCCCTAGCCTAGAGAGGTTTTAAGACACTCTGCGTTGGTGTTTCCTTGCCTGGTAGTGGATGCAAGCATATCTTGTCTCCACGCACAATGAGGAAGATGGTTCAGTTGGAGAATTACAGAACTCAGTCGCATCGAGTTATTAGACACAACCTCAATGCCAATAGGCTCTTTGGAATAGTTGCCATATAAAAAGCTTTTATTGAGAGTGACCAACAAATATAAATGCCTGGAGTTTGATAAATAGCATTGGCGGAAATATAACTTTTTGGCCACGCAAGCCACCTTTGGGGTTGGCGTCGAAATAAGGATGCATTTATAGAAAATAACATCATACCTACTGTAAATGATGGTGGTGGATCTTTGATGTTATGGGGCTGTTTTGCTTCCACTGGTCCTGTGACCCTTGTTAAGGTCAACGGCATCATGAACTCTACCAAGAACCAGGACATTTTAGCCAAAAACCTGATTGCCTCAGCCAGGAGCAGGGCCATAGCCAGGGTCAGAGTTTTAGTGAGGGGGTGGGGGTGGGGGGGCTCATTTACTGAATTTCTATAAAATGTAAAAACTCTAAATGTTGTTTGGAGAACATCAAAAACATGCAAAAATGGCCCCAGACATTATCACATTGGTTGCTGTAGCTTCATTCACCTTGATCTACAAACAAATAGCCTAGTAGCTATACAAATAGCCACTACACACTGCCTCACATTAACTCAGCACTGGGACCAAAAACTATAATTTAATACTTACAGAGGGATCTGTGTTTAAAGCAAATTTACTGCAATTCTACACATTTTGCCATGTTAATATGATATCTGAGTGAGAGTGACTAACAAAATACATGAGGGACCCCTGGAGATGTGTGCCCGGTCAGTAATTTGGCCATGATTACTACAAGTTTACTTCCACTTTATGATTGTGTCCCACTTGTTGTTGATTCTTCACAAAAAAATAGTTTTATATCTTTGTTTGAAGCCTGAAATGTGGCAAAAGGTCGCAAAGTTCAAGGGGGCCGAATACTTTCGCAAGGCACTGTATGTAGCCAAGGCCCTGACCAGAAGGCTGAAACTTGTTCAGAAGTGAATCTTCCAGCAAGACAATGACCCCAAGCACACATCAAATCCACAAAGAAATGGTAAATTGACAACAAAATAAACATTTGCCATGGCCATCTCAGTCTCCGGACTTGAATCCCATTTAAAATGTAGTTTGAATTGAAGACCACAGTCCATAAGAGCACTCTGAAGGATATTAAGGATCTGGAAAGATTATGTATGGAGGAATGGTCTAAGATCCCTCCCAATGTGTTCTCCATTCTCAAAACATTAAAGAAAAAGGCTCAGTGTCATTATTCTCGCAAGGTGAGGGTGCACAAAGTAGCTAATCTTTTTGTTAAACAAAATCTCTTTCTCTCAGCAAGGGCCCGATTTCGTTTTAGGAAATGTAAGCCTTTCCTAAGCACACCTTTCCTACGCACTTCTCAGTAGTTGGTTTTACCTTATGCAGGTTCGTAAACAGGCTTTGCAGGCGTGGTTCTCTTGCACACTCTGAATACATGTAATTAAACCGCTGAAAACCATCCCACTTGCTGGCCTACATACTTTTGTGTGGAGTTTTCATTCAATAAGGGTTTCAGTACATTTATCTTAAGCCTTCCCTTTAAATACGGCATTCCTTTAATTGCAATTTTGGAGTTAGGAAAGTATGTATGAATCACAAAAAAAATTGTTTGTAGAGCTTTTACACATACAATATTGATGAATAAAAAATACAGTTGTTTGATTCATCCTGAAAGTTGTCATATTCAGGTGCAATCCATGACATATTGGAACAATTTTAAATAAGGGTTGAACAATCATACAAATCTACCCTATTCCTCACTAGTTATGGAACTGTATGACAAAGGTCCAGTGAACCGTGCGCCAGGCTCCAGGTTTAACTTCATAGGTGTGGTCTGAGCTCTGTACTGATTCAAATAGGCTACATGTCCCAAATTATTGCACAACGCTGGCCTAATATGATCCACTAATGCCAGTGACCCTTAGGAACAACTACACTGATGTGACAGAGGAAAGAAAAGTAAACGGAATGGAATGATGCAGAGCCCTCATCTGTTTTGAGCTCCACATTTTTTATAACAAAAATAATGAAATAACAAAAAATGGGGTGGGGGTGGTTGCCTGTTTTGCATGTTATTTTGGCGTTAATACGTGTCACATATCAGTTCCCAAACAATGTCAAACTAAGTTTAAATATTTTTTTTGTTAATAAAGCTTCCATAAAAACATGGTCTCTTTTTTTCCTTTCTTAAGGCAGCTCCAAAATGCAGGTGTTTCAGCCTAGCTCAGTGCTTTCTGTGGTGGTGGGGCAGCCAGTGGGAAATATGGAGCGTAGGGGTTGGTAATGTTCTCTAGTGGCACCGTGATTGGCTCAATGTTCTGTCAATCATGGAGACACTATGTCACTGCCAAATCTAAGGGCAGAGCTAAAAACTTCAAGCCCCTTGGGTGCTGCCGTAGAGTTACATTAGAAGTGTGTATCCAAGAAGGCTCAAGGTCATTGGCCACAGATAAAATATGTAAAATCACATTATATCTACAGTAGCTTTGATTGGGCCAACATCATACTTAGCTAGCACTCATCATGAATCAAGTCGACAATCTACTGGCAAATCCTTATCATATGATGAGAAATAATGAAGTGAATTTATAGATACGTTGTATCAGTGCTCATCGGCTATTGGATATAAACATTACACTCATTCAACAATGAGTGGTTGGAAAGGAATCAGTGGCTATCTGTAAACATTTCAAAGCAATCACTAGCCTTCTATTAGTGGAGTGGGTGTGTGGGTCTCTTTTTCCAAGCGTAAAATGATAAACATTTATCATTGGCCATGCTGTCAATCCTGCATGAACTCAGAACTGGGAAATCTGACTTGAGTGAGATCAAGACAACTGGCAACTCAGGAAAAAATTTTAGCTCTGACTGGGAAACTACGTTTTGACCGGTCATCCAACTGGGAATTGTATGTCGTGAACTCAGGCCTCTTTCTAGAGCTACGACCTGATGATCACTGAAGTCATCATGATTGGACCTTGTATTTATCTGAGTCTTGAAAGCAACATATATCCAGAGAATACCAGACTTTGATGACAAACCGCTGCAACACTTTCCTGTTCAAGTGAGCACAGCACAACAAGGTGAGTCCAAATGTCTTGTATGCTGCTGCATAAATTCTGTAATATGTCAGGGAGATATGTATACTGTAGCTAAGAAAGTAATATGAAGTGTAAGTTGTGTTGTAAACTGTTAGTAACCCTTGTGCCTCACCCTAATAATTTGCTCTATTTTCCACTCTTAATTTTGCCTACTGTTCTGACTTGGTGGTGCACATGTAGCCTATAACCTGTTTTAGAGAAATGTAATCATTGAATACTGTAAGAGCTTGATTGCTTATAGGCCCCCTTTATTTATCCTACGGTTCTGACTTGGTGTACAGGGAAAACACTTTAAGAATGGCCCATGTTCTGAATTATGTCGCTATACATTTCAGAAGTGCTAAACAAATATTTATATTGACTATGTCCGTCCTAGCTTGCTCATTAAAATGTTCATCGAAATTGCCTCTTATCCTCTTGTCGTCCCCTTAGTACAGTATATACATCTCAATTGTCTGAAGAAACCACATTTGTTTAAGCAAGTCAGCCATATCCGCTATATTTTTATTTAAAGGCAGTAGATTAGGCTGAATGAACTGTTTCGCTGCCAGACAAGGCTCCGCTGATAGCCAGGTGTAGCATTAGTAAGGTGTTCGGACTGCTGTTGGGACTTTGCTTTTGGGACAGATTTTTGTGGGCACCGTTTGTCACCGTTATAGTGCAATTAATGTATTGTTTAGTATTGTGTATGTAGTGGCTTTACTGGCATGCATCCTCCCAAAACCCCACCAAGATTTACATGCAAAAATTGCCACTGGTCATGTTGATATGATTTTCAGTTTGCTTCCATATGACTGGTTTCACATTGGTCTCATAAGGGAAAAATTATCTAAATTGCAATATCTATTTACAATCCCCTCCTCCAAACAGATGACTAATTTACCTGGCTCTTATCAATAGCTCTTATCAACTTATAAATTACAGGGACCGGAAGGTTCGCGCGACCTTATTCATGGTTTCCTCATGCGTAAAAGTGGTGGAATGAAGTCAAGGTCAGAATTGGGCGTATCGGTAAACATACCTCCGCTACACTTTAATTTCTTAGATCTGCACCCGAACGAATAGCGGGTGAATAGCATGCTATTCAAGGTCAGAATACGCATAGAGAGAAAAGTGGATAAAAAGGGAATTAATGGGGTTTTTTTGCATTCAATTTATCTCAGTATTTGTATTATTTATTGTTTATCTTTATTAATGGTGCCAGTCATTTTAGAGGTGATTGTACATGCATGCCACATGCACACACACACAGAGCCCACACAGCCCGCACACAGTCCCTCTGAGAGTCCCAGTCTTCTGAAATGATGCCACCGGAATTGAGCAGGGAACATGTACTGTCCTTTCATAAAGGCATGTTGGCTCCGAGATTAATTGCTGTAACCCAAATGGCTGTAGCCTCTCTACTGTGCAGCCACAATGGCAAGTTCCCACTGTCACGCCCTGATCTGTTTCACATGTCCCTGTGATTGTCTCCACCCCTTCCAGGTGTCGCTTATTTTCCCCAATGTATTTATCCCTGTGTTTCCTGTCTCTCTGTGCCAGTTCGTCATGTATGTTTCTAAGTCAACCAGTGGTTTTTCCATTCTCCTGCTTTTTGCATTCTCCTTTATCTTGTCCTCACGATTTTGACCTTTGCCCGTTTCTGGACTTTGTACCTGCCTGCCTGACCATTCTGCCTGCCTTGACCACAAGCCTGTCTGCCACTCTGTACCTCCTGGACTCTGATCTGGTTTTGACATTTTTGCCTGTCCACAACCATTCTCTTGCCCACCCCTTTGGATGAATAAACATTGTAAGACTCCAACCCTCTTCCTCCTGTGTCTGAATTTGGGTCTCACCTTGTGCTTGATACCCACTCCATTTTATCTGGTCAATTTGGTGTTCTACTTCGGAACCAGAATTCAACTTGTAATTAAATCTATTCATCACCAGACCACTACTGAGTGATAGGCCGTCAAGATATAGAAACCGCACTATGGAGTAATTACCTTTTTTTCCCCAGTTAAAAATACAGAAAATATCGCCTAGCAGCACCAGCTTTCTAAAACGACCAATACAAATCATCCCTCTACCTGTTTGTTCATAGGTTCGATAATGCCTCTTAAGGCCTCTTGCTAGGCCGTCTTTGTAAATAGAATATGTTCTTAATGGACTTGCCCGGTTAAATAAGGTATGATCAAGTGTTTGGTGAATGTAGCTTCCCGAGAAAGGTTCTGAAAGAACATTATTCAATATTAACTGTAAGGCACGGTAAGTGACACTGCTATAGAACTCAACATTATTCTCCACATTCTCCTCAGTTCAAGCTGATTCAAACGCATGTCCTAAATAATTGGCATTGTTATAGTAATCTTATTTCTGGGATAGGAACTTTGCAGTAGAAAGCACAGATGTACACTATTGCCAAGGGAGTGATCGACTCTCAATTAGGCATCTCCGCCAGAATAACGAATTAATTTCTACCTGTCGCCATGTTACATCCATTTGTTAATGTTGTGACAATTAGTACATGTACTGTATCACTTATGGACCACACACTAAAGTAGTTTTCAAACAATTATAAAACAAGAAATTGTTGAAAAGTGGCTTTTATCAATGTTGCCTACCTATGCACTATTATGGAATATACAACGGGTGGGTCTAATCCTTGCTGTCTATCTCTCCGACATTTGCAACATTGTTTCAATATTCAAATTCAATCTCTAGCTGTCCCATAGTAATTGTAATGACCCTGGGTTTATAAGTGTGGATATCGACTCTGCCACTCAAGCAGGCTTTTGGGGCACAGTTGATAGCGCGCTGGACTTCGGGCTAGAAGGTCGAGGGTTCGAGGCCTGCTCCCTGCCTGTTTTATTACATAATGAACGTGTCGGGACGAGACAGACTTGCAGCGTTTCATAGCCAGTCTAAATCATTAATAGGCTGGCATGATTTTGATGGATATATACAAAGAAATGTCAATTGAAAAAAGGTACAGCCATCTTTCCAGTTTCAGTTTGAAGTGATTGTGTTAGCTGTGTTGTTGGCTAACTCCTCTGAACAACAATTCTGACGAGAGAGCACATTTTCAATGCCAGGCTAAATCACGACTCATTAGCTCATTGTTATGGATATATCCAAATAAATGTATCTAGAAAACAGCTTATGCAAATGCAGCTACTTTGCTGTTATTCTGCCTGACGTGACTAAGTTAGCCGTAGATGGGATAAGAACGTTGCCAACCAGTATGTCAATGGAACATTTAGAATGAAAGACTAGGTCGAGTTCATAGACTGAACGTCTCTGGCAACCGAACCAATAGAACAAATGACCAGCCGACTTGGGTAGATACACTAGATTTCTGTGGGGATTATATCTTGTGGAAGGATGAAATAGTATGAATAAATTCATCAAAATAACGTTTTTAATGAAAATATGTCAATCACTATTTGAATATGTTGGTAATCCGTTGTATAAAGTGATAATGCCCTCGAATCCGGTGTTTGGAAGATATATTGGCACGGTATACCGGCCCTTGACTTCAGCTCAACACCCGTGCCAATATATTCTCCAAACACTGGCTTCTCGAGCATTATCACTTAAATATACAGTGTGTCAGACCGTGTTAGATTGAATGCATAACCATATCTATCCTTCAACAACCACTTAGTTATTGACATAATTTGCTGAGGTCAGTGACGGCAGTTGTGCTGTGGCTAGCAGTTCTCTGTTGTGAGATGACAGGTTACATCTACAATGCTATGCACACTAACATGACCCAAGTGACACCTGGACATGAACATTTTGAACATGAAATAACGTGTGTGTCTATCAATCATGTTGTAATTCCAGAATGAAAAGTAAATGGTAAGACTCCTTATGGAAATTGGGAAAGAATGATTGACAAATTGCGTTTGAGGTGTTTGCTAACGGAAGAATTTGCCGTAAACCAGAGATCTGACATTTCAACAAACAAATACAGAGGTGCTTTTCGAAGTAAACTGACCTTAGATCAGGTCTCAGGAAAGAAATATCCGCCCACACATAGGTATCTTTAAAGGTAAACTGACCTGACGTCCCCAGGGTCCTCTGTCACCAGCACGTCAGTCTTGCAGCTGGCGATGGGGTTGATTGACAGCTCCACCGGTGGCACCACAAAGCTCTTACTCACTGGCAGCCACAGACCCTGACCCAGGCTGTAGGATGACCTGCGTTGACAGAGACAACGAGATGCTTAAGTGTCAAAAAAGACGACAACGTGCTCAGCCTCCATACTAAACAGTAAGCTAAATATAAATCAGTCAGCATTGTGACAGCTGGTAAGAGCTTGTCCTTTTGACGTAGAGCCAGTGTCATATTTTACAGTTTTTCTTTGTTGTCAATGCCATCTGGATCGATAGCAATGTGAAGGTGGCACCAAAATGCATATAATTAAATAATGTTTAGAATTAAACTAAAAAGCTAATGCTTACATGAGGAAAAGATAAGATGTTGATCCATGCTACTGTGCACAATGTTAAATAAAATTCTGACCACCTGACCAATGCTATGCGAGTTCCATCAGTATCATCCGTCACTCAAAAGTGCTACAGCAGTAGTGCTAGTCAGCAGTTCTACCACGGAAATGAACGTTATACCATATTACACAATTGTCATTAAACATTTTACATCCAGTTTATGACTGTTAATCTCTGTGTGTAAACTCTAAGTGTGCAGTTTGATTGCTGATCAAGCACAAAATGTTCTCTGAAAAACGTGGGTCATTAGCTAGAGCTGCAAATTATTCTTTCTACTAATGGACCTGGGAATATGAAGTGAAAATGTACTAAATTGTGGGCTCAATCAAAACTGCATTTCCATTCATTATCGGTGAATAAGAACCACAACCATAAATAAGGAAAAAACGTCTTGAATACAAAGGTAACAACTACATTTCAGAGAATTGTATTAAAATCTAATGTATATTGTGTATCATTATCAAAGACTGAAATATATCTACTATGAATCATAACATCTGCTAATGGTTTACTCAGCGTCGCTTAGGGTGGCTGTCATGGGCCTTATGACTGACGTTAAACCCTTGCCATCCCAGAATTATGATATGGAGACTTCAGCCAATATCTAATTTTATAAGCTCTTTGTCAGTAGTCCTTTAGAGAGGTGCTCGGAGGAGTGGGCAGCGTGCCACCGGCCTTGACCTGGGATATAGACAGGAACACAATGATTCAGGCCTGATCAATAGTCATATCCACTCATAAATAAGACACTGACGGCCAGTCCCCTGCTCCCTCCGACCTCTCACTCTGGAGCCCATTGATCGGCCCCTGCTCCTCTCCCCATCCATCACACACACCGGTAGGCTTTACCAAAGATGTGTGTATGTTTGTATGTGTGCTGAGTGTGTGTGTCTGTGTTGGTGGTGCTAGTGTGTGCATTCAGAAGAGAAGCAGATCTCAGGTAAGTAAAATTAATATGAATTATTCTCAAGGTTTCCCCTCCCCCCCCTAAACGTCCACACCAGGCATTTGATGACATCAGGGAAAACAGCTTCTACATCAAAAGTTGCGTATAGATCTGTAGGGATTCTGACAACAGTGTAACTGAAAGGCGAGATGTGAAATATAATGATGCATCTCATCTGCAAGGCAGTGGCTCCGAGCGACAAATTCATCATAGGATTTACGATTATTCTGCAGTGCCATAATAACCCACAGTCTCATTTCAAAGTGTTTACTCTTTCACCCTTAACACACTTAGTCTAGTTTTTTGTTGTTGTAAAACACCTACTCTGGCACCTCTTTCTGAAGTGATCATGACCTTCCCAATTAGAACACACCCAGAAGGGACAAAGAAGAAGTGGAAAGTAGAAAGCAGGGTTCTGTAGCCCTTGAAAGGCTCTAGTGACTGGCACAGCTGCATCTACCTGTGTGGTGCTTTTGTGTTAACACTACTCAGGAAAATGTCAGAGAGAATGTCCCTGTCAGGAGAAGCCCTGGCACAAAGACGGGCACTAAAAGCACTTGAAAGCACTGTCCATAACATTCCCTCTGGCTATTTCTTAACAGGGCATCACACTGTACATACAGCTGCCTCTGGGGCAGCTGCGTATGTGCGTGTGTGTGTGTTTGTGTGCATTTGTACATGTGCATCTGTGTATTGGTGTGTGTGTGAACTATTGTGCTCAGAACAGGCACAGAGGCAGGTGTATGGAGAAGACAATTGCATGGTCCCAGTTTCCATAGTGTGTGTTGATGGCTGGTAGTGTATACATCCCTGGTTTCCTGACTTCAGTGTAGTTGACTGGAAATAGATTATTTTGGCAGACCACCAGCTAAGCATGCAGGTGAGGGTGCTTGGATTCACATGTGTCCTCACCTGAAGATCTTTTCTGGAGCTTGCTCCCCTGTGACGAGGTCATAACCCTTCTCCAGGTTGGTGTAGGGCCAGGGACTGGGGAGAGAGCAGGGAAGCACATGTATACAGTATACACTGAACAATGCACATTTATTAACATACTCCTTATACATTCATGCAAGAACAAAACATTCAAAAAGTTAAGTTAATGCAATTCTCTACATTTCTAAAAGTCAGAGGCAGAAAAATGCTAATACACCATGCAAAACATGTTACTACATAAGTGAGTTGATATACAGTACCTGCACAGTACAAACCAGTTGCAAGGTCATGCTTTACAATTTTGTCTGGCTTAATACCAAAGATTATCCTCCATTGCTCCTGAATTGGTGAAGAGGGATTGGATCTGTGATTGGCAGGTAAGGACTGAGTCCAACTGATGATGGGGGATTTACATAGCTAATAGGGGCTGGTATTTTATTTGCCCAGCTGTTGAGCTAGTTGAGTTCATTTGCATGCAGTCCGAGTCAGGAAGAGGGCTTGCACTTGACTGGGCACATGGCGAGGTGATGGAGGCCTCATCTCTCTCTCTCCCGCTCTCTTTCTCTCCTTATACTCACTATCATACTCTCTCCCTCGCTCCATCTCCTTTCCCTCTCACCCTATGTTTCCCTCCCTCGCTCTCTCACTCTTCCTCTCCTGTCCTCTTCTCCTTTTGTCTCATCATTGAGGTGACAGTCCGTGTGCAGGGCAGAGCCGGCTGGACTTACCCTTCGTTGCGGCCCCAGTCGCTGCGAACACAGAGGTGTTTATGCACTGGGTCGGGAGAATAGCCCTCGTGACAGCTGCATTCTCCTGCAGGAAGGGAGGGAACAAAGTGACAAATATATTAATTTATCCACGTGTCTTCCAGGGCCTCCCTGCTCATCCATCAGCAGGCAGGCCCTGTCCAATAATCAGTTGGCACCGGACATAGTTTGGCAGCTACTGCTCAACCTCCCGCCCCTTCTCTAATTATAGCTAGCCTCACCTCAATCTCCACCTCAGACATGCCGGAACTCTAAACTGAAGTCAATACGCCCACCTAAAACCTTAAGACTCCCTTCTCCACCCTGCCATGTTCTGATTAACTAAAAAAAAGTCACAGTCTTACCATTCTAGAGACAGTGTGACTTTTTTAAAAAAAATTATTACAAAACAACAGTTTAAAACATAAAAAATCCACTCAGAGGCTGTGACTACACTTGACACTTACATGTGACTTCTGCTATCAGAATATGTATACTGAATTGAAAACCAAGGTCTAGACCAAAGGGGGGAAAGTAAGGCCCATGGACTGTATCCGGCCCTATTTTCTCCCCAATTTCGTGGTATCCAATTAGTAGTTACAATATTGCCCCACTTCCAGCTGTCATACCGCTAAGGAAGAAGACGCGTTCTGTCTACTAGAGATGAATGTACTTTGGTGCGAAAAGTGCAAATAAATCCCAGAACAACAGCAAAGGACCTTGTGAAGATGCTGGAGGAAACAGGTACAAAATGATCTATATCCACAGCAAAACAAATCCTGTATCGGCATAACCTGAAACGGCGCTCAGCAAGGAAGAATCCACTGCTCCCAAACCGCCATAAAAAAGCCAGACTACGGTTTGCAACTGCACATGGGGACAAAGATCATACTTTTTGGAGAAATGTCCTCTGGTCTGATGAAACAAAAATAGAACTGTTTGGTCATAATGACCATCGTTTTGTTTGGAGGAAAAAGGGGGAGGCTTGCAAGCCGAGGAACACCTTCCCAACCGTGAAGCACGGGGGTGGCAGCATCATGTTGTGGGGGTGCTTTGCTGCAGGAGAGACTGGTGCACTTAACAAAATAGATGACAGCATGTGGAAGGACAATTAGGTGGATATATTGAAGCAACATCTCAAGACATCAGTCAGGAAGTTAAAGCTTGGTCACAAATGGGTCATCCAAATGGAACATGACCCCAAGCATACTTCCAAAGTTGTGGCAAAATGGCTTAAGGACAACAAAGTCAAGGTATTGGAGTGGCTATCACAAAGCCCTGACCTCAATCCTATAGACGTTTGTGGGCAGAACTGCAAAAGCGTGTGCGAGCAAGGAGGCCTACAACCTGACTCAGTTACAACAGCTCTGTCATGGGCCAAAATGGGCCAAAATTCACCCAACTTATTGTGGGAAGATTGTGGAAGGTTACCCAAAATGTTTGACCCAAGTTAAACAATTTAAAGGCAAAGCTACCAAATACAAATTGAGTGTATGTAAACTTTTGACCTACTGGGAATGTGATGAAAGAAATAAAAGCTGAAATAAATCATTCTCTGCTATTATTCTGACATTTCACATTCTTAAATAAAGTGGTGTTCCTAACTGACCTAAAACAGGGAATTTTTACCACGATTAAATGTCAAGAATTGTGAAAAACTGAGTTTAAATGTATTTGGCTAAGGAGTATGTAAACTTCTGACTTCAACTTATTATACTGAGATCATGTGACAGATCATGTGACACAGATTGCACACAGGTGGACTTTATTAGCAAAGGGGGTGAATACACCACTTTTCAGGTTTTTTTTATTTTAAATTTTAAACAAGTTATTTTTTTCATTTCACTTCACCAATTTGGACTATTTTGTGTATGTCCATTACATGAAATCCAAATAAATGTTTAAATTACAGGTTGTAATGCAACAAAATAAAAAATCGTCAAGGGTGTGAATACTTTTGCAAGGCACTGTATGTTGAAGTATCCTGCCATTCTTAGGAGATTGTCTATCCTTTGCTAGGCCACGTACATTTACAGCTGCAGCTGATAACTCGAAGGTCTTGGATGTATCACTTCTTCTTTAGTGCATATTAGTTAACAGTACATACCAAGTTGCCATAATCAACTCGTGGTGTATTCTGGCTGGTCTAGTCGAAATTCATCATTCCAGCGTGGTGATCGTCATCTCCATGTTGAAATTCGCTCTTCTAAACGTTAGAACAGCAGTCCTCACATTTATAGAACTAAACGTTAATGATCGTTACGGGGGCTTTTGTACTGGGGAGGAGAAGGGGTGTGTTTCATCCTTCTAACCAATGTCTGTGCTCCCGTGGGTGGGGCTACTGATTGAACATAAGTTTACTTATGAAATCACTCATTTAGAAGCTAAAATCAAATTTGATCTTCTCACAAATAGTTTCATGTTTAATCACATTTTGATGTAAATCTGATAACTAGAATGTGTAGACTTTCAAAGATACAATTCTGTTGTCCTATCATCAGGAACAATCTACCAAAACAATGACTGATCTGACATCATATTCTTTAAGTACCGGCAGGTAGCCTAGTGTTAGTGTTGGGCCAGTAACCGAACGGTTGCTAGATCGAATCCCTGAAATGACAAGGTAAAAATCTGTCGTTTTGCCCCTGAACAGTTTTTAGGCAGTCAATGTAAATAAGAATTTGTTCTTAACTGACTTGCCTAGTCAAATAAAGGTTAAATAAAAGTATCAACGGACCCTTCCATTACAGAAAAATGGTCTCATTGTTCAACTTTCTGAAAAGGGCTTTCCAAGAGTGGAGAGAGTTTAGGTATTTATGGTAGGCCATAAACCGGGGGGGGGTTATGACCCTCACCCAACAGGGCAAAGTCATGACACATAACATAATTTATCCAATAGATACTCTTGTTTGTAACTTTTGGACTAATGATTACACCCTAGATCAGCTAGATGCACGCAAGATTGTGCAGAGTGTTATTGAATGTGTCAATGTCTGTCACCTTGATCACTAACATTTCTCTCGACCTGTGCACCTACGTTGTAAACTTTAATTCATAGGCTAGGTTGTAGCAACTTCATGATGGGAATAGGGAAAATGTGAGTATGTAGTAGCCTAAACCTCTCAATGTTACATTGAGTTGGGTGAATAGAATATGAATGACAGTCATCTAATCTGCTGTAATAGAAATAAGGCCATGCTCATAAAAATAATAATTGTCCTCCTTCATCTTAAACGGCACCGACCGGCACTGATCTGTAGGAAGTTAAGGATTGTGGTACCATTATAAAGAACTATGTAACCTTTAATTGTGGTACATCTGGGATTTATTGATTTGATGTATACTTGAAATGGCCGGACTACCCTTTTCTGATGCATCCCTCTACTATAAACACCCATTACAATTTCACTTTGGACCCGACATTTTCAAAGGCAGAAAGAAACCATTCAATGTATAGCTTGTATGTTATGACAAAAGCATTGATATGGTGACAACAGAGCCTTTGTCAACATAGATTCAATGACATAGACTGACCAGGTGAATCCAGGTGAAAACTATGATCCCTTGTTAAATCCACTTCAATCAGTGTAGATGAAGGGGAGGAGTCAAATCAAATCAAATCAAATTTTATTTGTCACATACACATGGTTAGCAGATGTTAATGCGAGTGTAGCGAAATGCTTGTGCTTCTAGTTCCGACAATGCAGTAATAACAAGTAATCTAACTAACAATTCCAAAACTACTGTCTTGTACACAGTGTAAGGGGATAAAGAATATGTACATAAGGATATATGAATGAGTGATGGTACAGAGCAGCATAGGCAAGATACAGTAGGTGGTATCGGGTACAGTATGTACAAATGAGATGAGTATGTAAACAAAGTGGCATAGTATAGTATAAAGTGGCTAGTGATACATGTATTACATAAGGATACCGTCGATGATATAGAGTACAGTATATACGTATGCATATGAGATGAATAATGTAGGGTAAGTAACATTTATATAAGGTAGCATTGTTTAAAGTGGCTATATATTTACATCATTTCCCATCAATTCCCATTATTAAAGTGGCTGGAGTTGAGTCAGTGTCAGTGTGTTGGCAGCAGCCACTCAGTGTTAGTGGTGGCTGTTTAACAGTCTGATGGCCTTGAGATAGAAGCTGTTTTTCAGTCTCTCGGTCCCAGCTTTGATGCACCTGTACTGACCTCGCCTTCTGGATGATAGCGGGGTGAACAGGCAGTGGCTCGGGTGGTTGATGTCCTTGATGATCTTTATGGCCTTCCTGTGACATCGGGTGGTGTAGGTGTCCTGGAGGGCAGGTAGTTTGCCCCCGGTGATGCGTTGTGCAGACCTCACTACCCTCTGGAGAGCCTTACGGTTGAGGGCGGTGCAGTTGCCATACCAGGCGGTGATACAGCCCGCCAGGATGCTCTCGATTGTGCATCTGTAGAAGTTTGTGAGTGCTTTTGGTGACAAGCCAAATTTCTTCAGCCTCCTGAGGTTGAAGAGGCGCTGCTGCGCCTTCTTCACGATGCTGTCTGTGTGAGTGGACCAATTCAGTTTGTCTGTGATGTGTATGCCGAGGAACTTAAAACTTGCTACCCTCTCCACTACTGTTCCATCGATGTGGATAGGGGGGTGTTCCCTCTGCTGTTTCCTGAAGTCCACAATCATCTCCTTAGTTTTGTTGACGTTGAGTGTGAGGTTGTTTTCCTGACACCACACTCCGAGGGCCCTCACCTCCTCCCTGTAGGCCGTCTCATCGTTGTTGGTAATCAAGCCTACCACTGTTGTGTCGTCCGCAAACTTGATGATTGAGTTGGAGGCGTGCGTGGCCACGCAGTCGTGGGTGAACAGGGAGTACAGGAGAGGGCTCAGAACGCAACCTTGTGGGGCCCCAGTGTTGAGGATCAGCGGGGAGGAGATGTTGTTGCCTACCCTCACCACCTGGGGGCGGCCCGTCAGGAAGTCCAGTACCCAGTTGCACAGGGCGGGGTCGAGACCCAGGGTCTCGAGCTTGATGACGAGCTTGGAGGGTACTATGGTGTTGAATGCCGAGCTGGTTAAAGAAGGATGTTTAAGCCTTGAGACAATTGAGACATGGATTGTGTATGTGTGTCCTTCAGAGGGTGATTGGGCAAGACAAAATATTTAAATGCCTTTGAACGAGGTATGGTAGTAGGTGCCAGACGCACAGGTTTGAGTGTATTAAGAACGACAACGCTGCTGGGTTTTTCACACTCAACAGTTCACCTGTGTGTATCAAGATTGGTCCACAACCCAAAGGACATCCAGCCAACTTGACACAACTGTGGGAGCATTGGAGTCAAAATGGGCCAACAGCCCCGTGGAATGTTTTCGACATCTTATAGAGTCCAAGCCCCAATGAATTGAGGCCGTTCTGAGGGCAAAAAGGGGTGCAACTCAATATTAGAAAGGTGTTCCTAATGTTTTGTACACTCAGTGTATATGCCAAGGATAAGGGGGTGGTGCTTTGAAATTGTATATTTAAATAACATAGCATAAACAGTGCAATGATAAGTTATGACACAAAGAAAGCAAAGGTGTAAAGCATAAAGTATAAATCCGCAAACACTGTATCTACAAAACTCAACAACAAAAAACAAAGAAGTAATAGTCTTAAAAAATGGGAGAAGAGTCAAAGGAGGCTAATTATATTCATTGTATTCTCTTCCCCCCCCTTTTCATTTCCCACCCTCCATGTTTTTAATCCATACAGAATCAAAGCAGTGTTAAAGTGCCAGGGGTTTTCTGCCCATGCCTCAGGGTGCTGATTTATGATCTGTCAGAAGATATGAGGCGGCAGATTCATAAAACACAAAAACAAATAGAAAAAGCAAACATTGAATGAGGGGAAAGCTCCCTCTGTGTCTCCTGCCATGAAGGCATTATCGCTGCTCTGTGGTTTACCTCTCACCCCGACCCAGCCGTGAGTTTACTGCAGAACATTGTGTTTGTGAACGCTCCTCCGTCCTTACAGAAATAAATTGTTTTCTATGTGCCTATGGAACATTTTGAGCAGCGGAGAGAGGAAAAAAATGCAGGCATTATCGCTGCTTCACCTCTTACTTGTTGAAATTAATATGGGATAATCACATCAATTTCCCTTATTCAATACTATTTTCTTCATTAACCTCATCTAAGTTGTATGGCAATGTTCAAATGGTAGTCCGAGTACAACAGAAGACTAAACAACAGTTCTTACTCAGTAGCTTATTAATGGTTGTTTTTCAGGATAGAAACAATGATGCAGTGACTTTGTGTTCCATATTGCATTGGTGCAACAACATTGGAAATACAACTGCAAGGAATTCGAACAAAAGTGATATCAGGTTATGAAACTAAAACATTTCAGAAGTAAATTGTAAACAGCATGGGTTCATTCAGGATGTAAATTGTGCATTCATTTAAATGTGGATTGCCCAGTCCACCTGGAATATGACAGTAATTATTCAGCCGTCTGCATTCCCACTTGGGACAAACATTGGAATTCATGCCAACAACTCGTATAGTTTGACGTTTCATTTCCAGCTAGTTTGTCTAAATGAAGCATTTCTTACGTTACTTTCATAAGGGACAGTGAGCCAACGAAGGGCTAAAATACTCAACTTGGTTGTTTGAAACAATCTGAACTATGGAAGAGTCTTTAGCCATTACTGCCACACATTAGTCAACTGTAGGCAACAAGACAAATAAAAAATTATTAGTCACACATCAACTGGGAATATGACATGTATTTATGGCACTGCCGGTATCTACAGAAGCATAACAAGAATGTGACCTCAAACTTTCTCTCCATAATCAAAAGAGTTTTGATCCTATTAGTCCTATCAGCATAAAACAATATATTGACCTGAGCATTCACGTTTGCTGTTCAAAGCCCTTTACAGACTACCTATTCCCTTCACAACTAAATTCACAGATCAATGAATTCATGGTCACCATTGATTTTACATGGTCAAACTGCATTTATGGAGCTTTGTGCAGGGTTCAAATGCATTGCCCCATTAGCGCCACTAGTGTGAAAAGCTTATAAAATGCATAGTCATTGTGGGTTAGAGTCGGCCATAACATTGGCATTGCACAGAGTAACCCTCCTGTTGACTGGTCCCTATGGTACCTCAGAGGGGCATAACATTGGAAGAAACATATTAACTGGAGTCATGAAATGCCATTCACATTTTATCACCAAGTCCTTAATAATTAATTAAGTGAGTTTATGAGCCGGGGACATAGCACACCGGCTAGCAGGGAACAGCTACTGCCTTAATAATGTGTGAATGTGCTACCTGATGAAAGGGAAATTGAAAGCAATTATCTCTCGCATTTCACAATTATTTTTTTTAAGAGCTAAATGAAATATCACTTCAAAGTTTGTATTTATGACGAATGCCTTTTTTTTTACGATGTTGGCATCGAGTCATAAAAGTCAAACTGAAAGAAACACTGCTTTTTTAGTAACAATACCGGTTGGTTTTATTGTAAGATGGTGCACCATGAAGAGGAAAGAGATGATGCTATCCTTCCTACAGCTAACAGCTCAGAAACTCCTTGCTACTTACAGCTCCCAGCTCCTGTTAACCAAACAGCAGATAGTCAAATCAGCCCTCTCAGCCAGAATAGGCCTTCATCTTCACACATTCCACTTTCTCGCCAATTCAGCCACCCCTTGCTGTTAAACATACATCGCTCTTGCATCGCTTTCTCACTGGATCTCTTGCTATCTCTCACTCTCTTTTCTCACACACATGCACACACGCACACCCGCACACACAATTTGGCCCAGCATTTCTCACTCGCTCATTTCATCTCCCACACCAAACCTCTAAACACAATCTTCACAACAAACCATTTTACAAATGCTATTGGCAACAAAAATCCCACATCATCAGCACATTTCTTGTTTCCTCTTCTCTTGTTTTCTAAATTAAAGCCAAAATGAGAAAAAAAAAGTAGCGGGAGCGTTCACTTGAAACCAGTAACTAATCATCTCCCTCCTCCTCTTTCCCTGCAGCCGACCTGAAGTGATTAATGACACGTTTCATTAGAATGCTATTCCTATCTTGCACAGGCCATGTGGGCAATTTTCACATTTCAAGGTTCACAGCATGGGCAGGGGAAAGAGATATTGTTGTCCTGATGCATATTTCTACTTTTACACCATTCCAGGGGGGAAGCACTTCTGTTTCGGGACCTTGAGGAGATTCATCATCGACACCATGTCCTGGGAGGGCAGGTGGGGCGGTGGGTTGGAGAAATAGGGCTGATAAAGCCGGAACAACCCAGACATTTCAGCACCTATTAGTTGCGGTAGGAACCTGGGAGAATTTATTATTGGCGGGGAGAAAACGAAGGGCGGAAAGGAGGTTGGGCTTGGCTTTATATGAAGTCGTGAGCGAGAGTGATCGTGTTATTTCCCATGTATCCTCCCCGTGCTCAGATGTGCTAACATGGCCGATGGCTGGAAGAGGAGGTGTTGTGGCCTTGCTGATAAGCCGGTGGGAGTGTGTGTGTTTGACTGTGTGGGTGGGTAGGTGGGTACGCGTGCGTATGCCTTTGTGTGTGTGTACAGGTGCCTGTGTGTGATTGAGCTGGCTCCGGCCCAAACCCATTCACACACCACTGGGGCTCAAGGAGAGATCCGTATACACGGGGCCAGTGGAGGTCCTTCATCCATTGACTTCCACTGTGATACCTCACATGAGAGGAGGATGATAGTTAAGGCACAGAGGAGGAGGAGGAGAATTAAGGAAGAGGGGGAGGCCAGGAGATTGTTTAACAAGCCAGGGTGACACAATGTTGTGTTAATGACCGTGATGGTAGGCTGGATGGCATTAGGGGGTGGTGGAGTGAGACAGAGACAGTGTTCGAGGTACCTGAGTAAAACGACTGCAGCTGGCCTTGCTGGTGATAACACTGAGAGGGGATGTAAAGTGAAATGTGTGTTCTTGTAGGTGCATAGGAGTATCCTTCTAATTGCCACTTGACCCCTTGTTGGGTAAATAAAGCCTTTTGAAAGGACTTTAGTTGTTTGTTGATTGACGTGACAAGTTATTCCATTCAATTCTGATTCACAAAATTAGACTTGCACATCACCATGTTAAAAGGAGGGAAACTAAAATGTAATGCATCATTAAAACAGTCATTTCTAACTGCATTTGAGAAGTCCAAACACTGGCCCTCTCTTATCAGGTTTCCATTGAAGCCTCATCACCACAAATATTGACTTTTGCTTTGAGGCATGCGTTCGGAACCACCGCCTCAGATAATGCCGCTGCGTAGTGTTTTCATAATAGATGTGTTATCACGTGGCGTTTGTTTGCTTCCTTCAAAGTCTCTGAGCTTTATCTCCCTCTCAGGCATTTGACTTTCATTCGGTGCAGAGGCAAGTTCACAGGGGCAGGAAATTAATTTAGATCCGCCTGCTCGCTTTCTTTTTTTTCCATGACAGCTTGCTTATCTGGCGCTCCTCTTTCTCCAGCAGTGGTTAGTTTACAACACTGCACATTGCACCGATTGTTTCCCAGACCTTACCGTGAGCAAGTAAAGACAAGTTGGCAAGAAAATGAGTGAGCACAAATGATGTTGAGGATAGGGTTGGGGGGACTTTCTTTTGGTTTAGTGTAGTGTGCATTTTTACATTATGGAAGGAGGAGTGGTACTGTAGGTGGATGAAGGCAGGTGTTTAGCAAGGGAACATTGAAGTGAGACTTTGTACAAAGACAAAGGGGGCTCTATTTTGACAAACCTGAAGCAATGGTAAACCTTAGCGTTATAGGTTCGGGGTTGTCAGAAATATTTTTCCTATTTCAACAAACGGAATTATGGGCACAGCAGCTGGATGTGTTTTGCGAAAGGGCTGGATAAATACGTTGTGGGAGTGTCGAGGCTTGTCCCCTCACTGACCAATCAGATGGTTCTCCATGGCTAAATATGTGATTGCTTCAAGTTGTACATTTAAGGTCTTTTATGTATTGCGTTGTCATCAACTCCATTTGAATGTTAGTCCGTTTATAACCCACAGTGCCTTCAAAATGTTTTCATACCCCTTGATTATTTCACATTTTGTTGTGTTGCAGCCTGAATTCCAAATGGATTAAATATATGTTTTGCTCACATATCTACACACAATACCCCATGATGATTGTAACGGATTTCCTCCTCTTCTCCCGAAGAGGAGAGGCAAGAAGGATCGGAGGACCAAAATGCAGCGTGGTTATTTATAAACATCTTTAATGAAAGATGAAACCGTGAACACTATACAAAAATAAGAAACCGTGGAAAACCAGAAACAGTCCTAACTGGTGCAAAACACAGAGACAGGAACAATCACCCACAAGATACCTAAAGAATATGGCTGCCTAAATATGGTTCCCAATCAGAGACAACGATAAACACCTGCCTCTGATTGAGAACCACTCAAGGCAACCATAGACTTACCTAGAACACTCAACTGAACACAACCCCATAGACTACAAAACCCCTAGACAAAACAAGACACATAAATCACCCATGTCACACCCTGGCCTAACCAACATAATAAAGAAAACACAGAATACTAAGGCCAGGGCGTGACAATGATGAAGTTCATAACATGTTTAGACATTTTTGCAAATGTATAGAAAATTAAATACAGAAACATTTATTTTACACCAGTATTCACACCAGAGTCAAAACTTTGTAGAAGCACCTTTGGCCGCAACTACAGCTGTGAGTCTTTCTGGGTAAGCCTCTAAGAGCTTTGCACACCTGGATTATTCAACATTTGCCCATTATTCTTTTCAAAATGATTCAAGCTCTGCCAAATTGGTTGTTGATCATTGCTAGACAACAATTTTCAGGTCTTGATAGATTTTCAAGTATATTTAAGTCAAATCTGTAACTCGGCCACTCAGGAACATTCACTGTCTTGGTAAGAAACGCCATTGCAAATTTGGCCTCGTGTTTTAGGTTATTGTCCTGGTGAAAGGTGAATTAATCTCCCAGTGTCTGGTGGAAAGCACACTGAACCAGGTTTTCCTCTAGGATTTTGCTTGTGCTTAGCTCCAAATAATTTATTTATATCCTGAAAAACTCCCCAGTCCTTAACGATTGCAAGCATACCCATAACATGGTGAAGCAAACATTATGCTTGAAAATAAGGAGAGTTGTACTCAGTAATGTGTTGTATTGGATTTGCTCCAAACATAACACTTTGTATTTGGGACAATTTTTTTGTTGCACTATTACTTTATCGACTTGTTGCAAACAGGATGCATGTTTTGGAATATTTTTATTCTGTACAGGCTCCCTTCTTTTCACTCTGTCAATTAGGTTAGTATTGTAGAGTAACTACAACATTATTGATCCATCATCAGTTTTCTCCTGTCTCAATAAGTGTTTTATTGTCACCACTGGCCTCATGGCAAGTCCCTGAGCAGTTTCCACTCGCCGGCAACTGATTTAGGAAAGACCCCTGTATCTTTCTAGTGGCTGGGTGTATTGATACACCATCCAAAGGGTTATTAAGAACTTCTGCATGCTCAAAAGGATCTACCAATAAGTGCCCTTCTTTGCGAGGCATTGGAAAACCTCCCTGGTCTTTGTGGTTGAATCTGTGTTTGAAATTCACTCCTTAACTGAGGGAGTTTACAGATTATTGTACAGTATGTGTGGGATACAGAGATGAGGCAGTCATGAAAAAAGTATTGCACACAAAGTGAGTCCATGCAACTTCTTATGTTACTTGCTAAGTAAATGTTTACTCCTGAACCTATTTAGGCCTGCCATAACAAAGGGGTTGAATACTTATTGACAGACATTTCAGCTTTTCATTTTTGACTAATTAGTAAAACATAATTTCACTTTGACATTACGGGGTATTGTGCGTAGTGACAATAATTTTTAAAAATGGGAAAATGCGGAAAAAGACTGGGGGTTTGAATACTTTCTGAAGACACTGTAGTTAATTAATTAACCTGCCCCAGTAAAACTGACTATCCTACCGATCCTCGACTTCGGCGATGTCATCTACAAAATTGCTTCCAACACTCTACTCAGCAAACTGGATGCAGTTTATCACAGTGCCATCCGTTTTGTCACTAAAGCACCTTATACCACCCACCACTGCGACTTGTATGCTCTAGTCGGCTGGCCCTCGCTACATATTCGTCGCCAGACCCACTGGCTCCAGGTCATCTACAAGTCCATGCTAGGTAAAGCTCCGCCTTATCTCAGTTCACTGGTTACGATGGCAACACCCATCCGTAGCACGCGCTCCAGCAGGTGTATCTCACTGATCATCCCTAAAGCCAACACCTCATTTGGCCGCCTTTCGTTCCAGTTCTCTGCTGCCTGTGACTGGAACGAATTGCAAAAATCGCTGAAGTTGGAGACTTTTATCTCCCTCACCAACTTCAAACATCTGCTATCTGAGCAGCTAACCGATCGCTGCAGCTGTACATAGTCTATTGGTAAATAGCCCACCCATTTTCACCTACCTCATCCCCATACTGTTTTTATTTATTTATTTTTCTGCTCTTTTGCACACCAATATCTCTACCTGTACATGACCATCTGATCATTTATCACTCCAGTGTTAATCTGCATAATTGTAATTATTTGCCTACCTTCTCATGCCTTTTGCACACAATGTATATATAGACTCCCCTTTTTTCTACTGTGTTATTGACTTGTTAATTGTTTACTCCATGTGTAACTCTGTGTTGTCTGTTCACACTGCTATGCCTTATCTTGGCCAGGTCGCAGTTGTAAATGAGAACTTGTTCTCAACTAGCCTACCTGGTTAAATAAAGGTAAAAATAAAAAAATAAAAAAAAATACATGTTTGCAGTCCACATTGTTTTAATTGCATGGTGTCATGACTGTCCTGTGAGGATCCAAATGGGTCAGATCAGCTTGGCCACTTCTATAAGTAGTGGGTGGAGGAGTCAGGAGCAGAGAGCAGGGTAGTTCAAAAGATGTGGATCTTTATTTTACAAAAAACAGAGAGACGGTCACGCCACACACACAAGGGCGCGTAAAGACCCAGTCCAAATAAACAGGACGAAAGTGATCGGAAAAATGAATACCACAAAATAATCACACACCACAAACAGAAAAACAAGCTTTTGTGCCTACTGGGTTTAAATAGCCCACAACCAAAACCTAAACACCAAACATGTGCAACTAATCAGACACAACTAAATGAAACAGAAAAGAGGATCGGTGGCAGCTAGTAGGCCGGCGACGACGACCGCCGAGCGCCGCCCGAACAGGAAGAGGCACAATCTTCGGCGGGATTCGTGACACAATGGATGACAGTAAGCAGACCCTCTCTCACCCACAGAGGGGAGGAGGGAGCTGCTGGGGGGTTGACAGTTCACACCCTGTTGTAAATTGAAGGAGGGAGAACAACCCACTCCAAATTTCACGAAGAAATGTGCTTTGTCTACACAGAGGTTTCCCGCCGAAACTCTAACACGTTCTAAAGCGAATACTGGAACAATATTGTTAACATAAGAACGTGGGGAATGGTCAGTGGTGAGCTATAGAAAACTAATGTCATATTGGTTTTTATTTTGTGATGTCATTAAAAGTGTTATGAAATAAATACTGTAACTTGGAAAGTATATACACTACATGTACAAAGTCTCCATCCTCTACATTGCATATGACAAATGATGAAAGTATGTTTTGTTAAGATAAGACTGTGATTTAGGAGGCACAAGATAATTGCATAGACGATTTTCGCAGTCTCCTTTGAACAGTTGATGTTGAGATTTGTCTGTTACTTGAACTCTGTGAAGCATTTATTTGGGCTGCAATCTGAGGTGCAGTTAACTCTAATGAAGTTATCCTCTGCAGCAGAGGTAACTCTTGGTCTTTCTTTCCTGTGGCGGTCCTCATGAGAGCCAATTTCATCATAGCACTTGATGGTTCTTGAAATATTCCGCACTGACTGACCTTCATGTCTTGAAGTAATGATGGACTGCCGTTTGTCTTTGCTTAGTTGAGCTGTTCTTGCTATAATATGGATCTGGTATTTTATGGCACACCTGTATACCATGCCTTCCTTGTCACAACACAACTGATTGGCTCAAACGCATTAAGAAGGAAAGCAACTCATCAACTGTACTTTTATCATGGCACCCCTGTTAATTTAAATGCATTCCAGGTGACTACCTCATAAAGATGGTTGAGAGAATGCCAAGAGTGTGCAAAGCTGTCATCAAGGCAAAGGGTGGCTACTTTGAAGAATCTCAAATAAAAAATATATTTAAATTTGTTTAACACTTTTTTGGCTACTACATGATTCCATATGTGTTATTTCATAGTTTTGATGTCTTCACTACTATTCTACAATGTAGAAAATAGTACAAATAAAGGAAAACCCTGGAATGAGTAGGTGTGTCCAAACTTTTTACTGGTACTGTATATATCCTCAGAGTTCTATCTCACACATGCTCGGCTGCTTGTGTATCAAAAAGGGGGCTAGCTGGCTGAAAGCTATCATTTCAATTGTCAACACATCTCCTTCTCTTTCTCCCATCTCCATTTTCTCCCCTTCCTTCTCTGTGCCACAATTACGCTTTTGTGGACACACTCTCACAGACACACACACAGAACATCATCCAGGTTCTAGGCCCAGACGAGCGGAACAAAGACACACTTTGAGAGCAAAACAGCATAAAGAAAGTGTGTCTCCATTTCCTCTCTGCTGGGTCTACTTGTGCGCTGGATGACGCAGATGAAAACATGAGAATGTGCTCTTTTGAGGAACGACTTTAAATTCCCTCTAGGAAGAGATGAGAAGCCTCCAAAGAGACAGTGCATTTGTTGCCAATTACTGACTCGAACAGTCCTTTTCCTTTTGAGGGAGAGAGCGAGAGAAAGAGAGTGAGAGCGAGCAAGAGAAAATGCTCTGTGCAGTGTACCTAACCATAGTAAACACATTGGCTTGTAAATTGCAGAGGAAAAACAGCAGATAAATTGAAGCATGCTATTTTGGTAGGCTGAATGTCTATGGGTAATAGAACATCATACAGGAAATGAAAAGCTAACATTTCATAACCATATTATTAATAACAGCACAAGAAAACAGCATGCCAAGAACATTACATACAGTTCAGATTATAGTTTCAGATTATCTGAAAAAGTAATTGTCTAAAATACTAACCTTTAAAATATGTCTACAGTATGTTTCCCAATTTAGCAGAATAGTCATTTAGGTACTGTACAGTGCCTTCAGAAAGTATTCACACCCCTTCACTTTTTCCACATTCTGTTGTGTTACAGCCTGCATTTAAAATGGCTAAAAGTTTTTGTGTCACTGGCCTACACACAATATCCCATCATCTCAAAGTGAAACTATGTTTTCAGACATTTTTACCAATTAATAGAAAATGAAAAGCTGAAATGTCTTGAGTCAATAAGCATTCAACCCATTAGTTATGGCAAGGCTAAATAAGAGTATAATGAGTATAATGGCTGTGATAGAAGAAAACTGAGGATGGATCAACAACATTGTAGTTACTCCACAATACTAACGTAATTGATTGAAAAGAAAGAAGCCCGTACAAAATAGCAAATATTCCAAAATATACATTGTGTTTGTAACATGGCACTAAAGTAATACTGCAAAAAATGTGGCAACGCAATTAACATTTTGTTATGTTTGGGGAAAATCCAATACAACAAATTACTGAGTACCACTCTCCATATTTCCAATCATAGTGGTGGCTGCAGCATGTTATGTGTGTGCTTGTAATCGTGAAGGACTGGTATAAATGCAATGGACCTAAGCACAGGCAAAATCCTAGAGAAAAACCTGGGTCAGTCTGCTTTCCACCAGACACTGGGAGATGAATTCACCTTTCAGCAGGACAATAACCTAAAAAACAAGGCCAAATATACACTGGAGTTGCTTAAAAAGAGGACATTGAATGTTCCTGAGTGGCTTAGTTTAGCTTAAAGTGACTTGAAAATCTATGGTAAGACTTGAGACTTGAAAATTGTTGTCAAGCAATGATCAACAACCAAATTGACAGAGCTTGAAGATTTTTTTTTAATGATAAAGAAATATTGTACATTCCTTGTCTGCAAAGCTCTTAGAGACTTGTGTGGTTAGTTATGTCAATTAGACATATTTCTGTATTTCATTTTCAATAAGTCTGCTAACATTTCTAAAAACATGTTTTCACTTTGTCATTATGGGGTATTGTGTGTAGATGGGTTAGATATTTTAAAATATTTAATCAATTTTTGAATTCAGGCTGTAACACAACAAAATGTGGAATAAGTCAAGGAGTATGAATACTTTCTGATGGCACTGTATGCGCAGGACATAGTATAGTGATTTGCTGGTCCAGATTTGAATAAAACAGTTGGCCTTCTTACCAACTGACACAGATAGAGGGTGCTGCCAGTGCTAAGTTCATCAGTTCATGTCTGGCATGTTGAGTGGCCTCCTACTATTTCCATTATGCATCAGCCCTCAACATGCCCTTGTCTGGGGTGATATAAATTGCACATACAATATGGCATGTAATTCATTTTAATAAGCTTAGACTGGCTCTACTACATTATGACAGGGGGAAGTATCCCACCCAGGGGACAGAACATGTTCCACCATCTGGACTTTTACGGTCTTATTTAAAATAAAATATATATACATATAATAATTGGGGACTGGGTCAGCATAAAAAAGTTCATTTGAGGAATAGCTTAATGAAAACTTAGTACTAAACTGCTTTTGTGTTGTGGGTTTCACGTGGTTTCAAATACACTGTGGAACAGAACAAGATGTTCAACTTCATTTCCTCAGATGTCTTTCTTTATATAAAGAGAAAGATCACTTTAAGCCCGTTTTGACTGAAGGTCTTTACAACTTCAATACTGATTTAACAGACATCATCTGGTTTACTGATGCTCCAGACAACAATATCCTACAGACCGGCCCCCCATGGACCAGGTGCTGACAGACTGTTACAAACATCCTATTATAACCCACCTACATGTTGGTTAGGCCCCCCACCCAGGACTCCACAGGCCTGTGGTGGAATATGTCCTCCTTAATCTGATATCAGACAACTTCCTTTCCGAGACACAGCATCCAGATTGATGATTATAACACAAAGTGATGGTTCTGAAGTGATGGTTTTCCACCCCGGTGAGAAGATTTGTCTACCTGACTGAGTTTCTATACTACAGGGGCTTGGACAATGCAAAGCCTCTCTCTGCTCACGCTGTGAGAACTAGATTTAAAAACTAAAGTAACACTTCACATTTACATGACACTGGCCCTTCAACGCACACTAGTCACTAAGTGGGGGTAATTGATGAAGAAAAATAGAGGAACGAATCAACAAAACACATCTGGCAAATCTGTGATTCTGCACCATGACTCTAACTAGTGAGGGATAGGGCTTTGATAGCGTTCCAACCTATTGACTCTAATATTCATTACCAAGGGGTCTTCTACCTTTTTGTTGGCTGATGGCGATTAAAGCCCATAAATACAGGAGCATGAGCCATTAGGTTGGACCACAGTGGCCCATGTTGAATGATTTAATAAGGGAGAGCAATTGTTCAAATTAGAATCCTACTACAGTTGGCCGGGCATCTGCCCCATGTGCGGTTGGCTGTGTGAGTGAGTGATGGAGTGGTTATGCTAAATATGTGTGTTTTTCTTCACAGACATTTATCCATTGAAAAACGGCAAGTGATTGTTTCGACGGTGGAGGTGTCAAGTAGTTTAAACACAGAATGGATAGTAATGTTGAACGGCTCTCGATGCTGACTTGTCCCTACGGCACCAGAAATATACTTCATGCAACCGTGCAAGGCGAGTTTATAGTCAAGTTATAGTTATTACTAGGGCCCTGTTTTTCCCGATCCTGTCAAGATGCCAGGAAAAACTCTAGGCCCTAATTATAATCAAACAGGAACTTCAAGTCAACCCGCCATAAAAATGACATCACCATTCCCGTCTAGTCTCAAACCATTATTGCAATCATTCTTGAGCCCCTGCCATCTCGCAAAGAGACCACTTACCCTCCTAGACCCCCCAAATATTCCTCTGAT
This sequence comes from Oncorhynchus mykiss, assembly GCF_057628025.1. Lineage (NCBI taxonomy): Eukaryota > Metazoa > Chordata > Actinopteri > Salmoniformes > Salmonidae > Oncorhynchus > Oncorhynchus mykiss. Next base: position 26,069,079 of record NC_143050.1, on the reverse strand, counting down.
ATCCCTGATGCAGCATTCAATAGCCCTATTCTATAGATCTCAGCAGAGTTCCAGGGTTTCCGCGAACGCAGCATAAACCAGTGGAGTGTGACACCCCATTTCCTTGCCTCACCTTCACTTTTATTAACCTTTACTGTTTACTTAGCTTAGCCGCAGCGCTAATTCCTCATCCTTCATAATAACTCACGTCTGACAACACCTTTTAGGGTCTCAGGTGGCTCCTTTGAGACATTTAAGGTTGAAGGAAAGTTGTTTAAAAGTCTATAGACTTCAGTATTGGTGTGAAAAGAAGGGAGTATCAAAGCTATCAGACAGCAAGTCTAAATGTCAAGCCCGAAGCTGTGCTAAAAGCACATTGAGATGATGTGAAGAGGAGGGTAATATTCTCCACACAGTACTCTGTGACATTGGCCACTCTTATCTGTTTGATTCTTAACAGGGGCTGGCAGGGGTTGAATGAGACCCAGAGCCTGAGATTAACACTGAAGGTCAAGAGCAAATAAATGTATTTGCCGAAGAGATCCCATCAGCGGGTAACCCTCAGTCCAGCCGTGTTATATACCACAGAATCTTGAGACAATGTTCTGTTCCAAGGGAACTGTCTGGGGATTGCAGCAGGGACATATACGTGGCTCTCTCTCTGTGTGTGTGTGTCACTAACCTGTCTCTTGGTCACACAGCTGTTCGCAGGGCTCAGTGGTCCTCTGGCCACAGTAGTCTCTGACCCACTGGGTGGAGGAGTTAGTCTGGTAATAAAGGGTCAGTTTGGCAGGGTTCAGCCAGTTAGACACATCCAGGAAGCTGCCCATGCTCACCACAAAACTGCTTCCTGGAACCAAAAGAGAGCAGAACACACTTTTACTCATCGCATTTATCTCAGCAGATCATGTAGTGTGAAGTACTACAGGATCATCCATCATTCACTGCTCAGTGTAACATATCCAGGTTTATTAGAGTGAAGATTTTTCTACTGCTAACAACCTGGCTGTTCTCTTCTTACTACAGTAGCTGGATATACCATAGAACTGGATATTCAAACTGGATATTAAATTATGCATTAGTTACAATTTGAAAATAATGAGCCTTAAAAAATATCAATATTATAAGTCTCGTCTTTTGAAGATAACATTTTCATTGAAGTGTATCTACAGCACAATTAGCATTCTTAATGAAGGTATTGATGCTACTTCCACTGTAGACTATCTAGTATATTTGCTTATTCTGTCAGCATGTATTCCCTGATGCAGTTTTGACACAGTGGGCATGTTTATGAGAGAGCAAGAGAGAGAATTGATGCGGGATACTGACCGTCGGCGACAAAGTGTTCAGGCACGTGGAGAGTGACCTTGACAGTGAGAGAGCAGGAGAGCTGTGTGCCGTAAACCACAGCCAGGACACACGTAGTGATGGTGATCAACGTCAGAGTGGCTTTGTTCATCGGACTGTGTGGACAACCTGAGGGCAGGGGGAAAAAAACTCAGGGAAAATGCAGAGAAGACATGCAAAATATGACTTCAGCTGTTAAGACACAACCATTAATGTACTCAAACGCACACAAAAAAAATGGAACATGAAGGCTTCTCTTTTCTGAAAATGCCTCTTTAATCTACACCGTGGCTTAAAAGGATCCCCAACATGTCACAACCACTGTAGTTGGACTAAAACTATCAAACAGTTTACTATCACACACAATCTTCTTAACACCAAAAATGTACTTTGTTACACAAAGTTGGACGCTACAGAGGGTAGTGCGTAAGGCCCAGTACATCACTGGGGCCAAGCTTCCTGCCATCCAGGACCTATATAATAGTCGGTGTCAGAGGAAAGCCCGTAAAATTGTCAGACTCCGGTCACCCACACGACAAGTGGTACCGGGGTGCCAAGTCTAGGACCAAAAGGCTCCTCAACAGCTTCTACCCCCAAGCGATAAGACAGCAGAACAATTAATAAAATCGCCACCGGATAATTTACATTGACCCCTCCCCCATCCCTTTTGTACACTGCTGCTACTCGCTGTTTATTATCTATGCATAGTCACTTCACCCCCACCTACATGTACAAATTACCTCAATTAACCTGAAGCCCTGCACACTGACTCGGTACCGGTGCCCCCTGTATATAGCCTCGTTATTGTTATTCTTATTGTATTACTTTTTATTATAACTTTTTATTTTATTCTACTTGGTAAATATTTTCTTAACTCTTCATGAACTACACTGTTGGTTAAGGGCATGTAAGTAAGCATTTCACGGTAAAGTCTACACCTGTTGTGTTCGGTGATGTGACAAATAAAGTTTGATTTGATTCATTCTAGCTTTGTGAAAAACAAACAAGCTAAAAACACAGCAGATAATCCCGTTAGCTTCTGGTTCCTGTAGATGTACAACGTTAGGTTGAGTTGTTGTGTTTTGATTGGAGTTTTGGCCATGAGCTCTGAACCATCCTGGGTTCTTTCTAAACTGATTTATGAACAGTACAATGGCTGGAGTCCAGCAGAGGCAATTCATTGCCATGATAAAAGATGAGTTAAGAAGGCCCAGCCTCTTTCCACCAGTACGACATCTAGTGTCGCTGATAAATGACACCATCACCTCTGACAGTGTTAGAGATGGCTTGTTTTGGATGCACTTTGGGTTTCTGTAAACTTCACTCCACATTGGGGAGAAAGGGAGCTGAAATGAGCTCCTATCTCCCATAGAGTGACATTTTTCCTAGCAGGTAGGTGTCATACTAAGTGCTATCTTACCAGTCACCAAGGTGAGGGCAGAGCTGTTATTTAGAGTCAATTAACTGCCTGCTCTTTGCTTCTCAATGACGTGTAATGACACCACTTTACTTTTCCTTCCAGTTAAAGAATAGCTTGTTACCTTGAAATATACCTAATTTCAACTCCTGAAATCACATTTCTGAAAACACCCTTACACATTTGGCTCATACAGTGTTCGTGTTACATTACAGTAGCTGCTATTTCCAGCAAATGGGGGAATGGTTGCTATGGAAGTGCTGGAGATTTTCACCTTAATTTCATAGGAAAAGATGGGAAAGTAAGGTGAAACATGATTCAGAACACCCACTAATGAGAATCTCAGTACAGTGGGGGAGTGGAGAAGTTAGACAAGGGGGATCTATGGATCTGAAGCTGTGAGGCTCTTAGACTGAGCCTGATAAAAAACCACTTCAATCACTTGGGTGGATGGACAGTAATGATCCCCACTGCCTACATTCACTGGACTGTGTGTGTGTGTGTGTGTGTGTGTGTGTGTGTGTGTGTGTGTGTGTGTGTGTGTGTGTGTGTGTGTGTGTGTGTGTGTGTGTGTGTGTGTGTGTTTGTGTGTGTGTGTGTGTGAGAAGAGAGCCAGAGAAACAGGACAAGAGGGAAAGAGAGAGAGAGAGAGAGAGAGAGAGAGAGAGAGGGACAGAAATTGAGAGATCTGGATGTATCTAATGACCCTGCCATCTCAGCCGGACTGGAGCAGTAGGTGTCTATGACAACAGCTCCCCGGCAACTAATCTCATCTGTGCGAACACTCAGGAATGATTAGGTCTGTGAGGAGGCCCTCAATTACTGTAAAAGCCCACAAAGTACACTAACAGATGCACACACACGGCAACACGCCCACACATCCACACAAGGGATGATAGTTTGGGAACATATATATGGACGCTCACACACTCATACACACACTCATTCACACACAAAACGGCATAAAGGGAAGCAAACACACATACACACTAGCCAACTGCAAACATAACTACATAATGCTAAATGCACACATGCACAGTAGGTACGCACACACACACAAACAATCTGAATTTCTACCACACTCAATCAACTCCCTCTCTCTCTCTCTTTCTCTTTCACTCTGACTCGAGTCCCTCCCTCTGTCTGCCCTTCACACTTGTGTTCCTCCAGCTAATGCATTTTAACAAGTGTCCTTTTATAGAGAAGTCTGTAGTGCAGCCAACAGCTAAGATAAGCTTACAGGCATAATACTAGCAACGCACATGCTCCACCCACCTGAGGTCCTTTTCAGCCATCTATTTCCTGTGTTCGAGTGGTGCAGAATCCACTTGTCACTTAAATGTGGCTGTATTGATTGCTTTCATGTTACGCCTGCGACTCTTTCATACTCTTGGTTGTGCCTGACGCTTTTTTTTCCCGTTAACATAACAACCACATAAATGTTTTTAATGACCTGTCAAACACACTCCAGTAATGGCTGAAATGGGCTCAATGGAACACATTGTCTTACCATTGAATCTATAAGAACGCTAAAGCTTTGTCGTGTATTTAACATATCATCTTGCCACTTACAACACAAGAAAGAGAAGAAAGATAACTTTATTTTGATGGGTATTCATTTCAAAAGGAATCATTTACTACAGTTGAAATATTTGCAAATTGGATGCTCTGAAATGAGAGCAACCTCCAAAAATGAACACTCGGATTATAGTGATATGATGAATGATCTCACAAACAGTGTAATGTATGTATAGATAGGTGTAATCTAAGGGTATCATGCTATTGACACACTTGCTGAATTACGCAAGAGAATAGTATTTAATGAGGTGTGCAGGTAGACAGCAAGTGTTTGCGGCCCTATTCCACCTATTTATGTAAATGTGTTCATTCATATATGCAAATATAGCACGGTGTATTAATCAAATGTTGCATACAAATATAAACCAAATACCTGGTACAATAAACAAATGTATATATGATTGCATAAAAAAAGATGACATTTTACAATAAATTGAATACCTGAAATACCACCAAAATCCCTGAACTCCATTAATGATTTGTCTGTGCCAGTAAAATGTTTTGTGTGCTATAATTAAATCAATATCAATTATAAATTCAAAAAGTTTGGAGTATCTGCATCCATTGTCCAACTGTTGCATTTATTATAATTGTTTTTAAAACCTTTTAACAATTTCAATGACCGTTGCTAATTATAAGGATAATAAGTAACAATCTTAATTTGATCACTCTTTTGTTGCTGAGAATTTCCCTGCAAAGTGAGAAATGCAAACTTGTAGTGATTTTGAGGTTTGATTTGACCTAATGAAAAATGGATCAACCCCTACAAAAATTGTCCATTCCTTATAATGCAAAGGCACACACTCACAAACATACAAAAAAGAAAGGCGTGCACATTCACAAGAACATTCGAAAGCACAAACACACACACAGGCACAAAGGCACACACACAATACTATCAAATGGCAGTTTGGTTATGCAGACTAAATCATGGCATCCATTAAGGCATCTCATTCAGCTTGCTTATCATTCAGACTCCATTTTCTTCAGCTCATGCATCTGCTGAGTGTCATGATGGTGCTAGAGATCCATCTTAACACCACTCTGGGGATAACAACGTCTTCACTGCTTCCAGCTACACGAACAAATCCAAATATATATATTTCTACTTCAGTCGACTTAGTCCCTGCCATGCTCCCCAACAGTCGCATTGCATTTTAACATCTCCTTCGCTGTCAGAAACAATCAATTGATCTGTCAGCCATATTTGCAGTTGCACTGTTATTTTTGCTGTTACTAAATTGTTCTGTTTTTAAAGTAGATTTGGAGTTCACCCAATGGTGAAAGATTCTCTGGTGGTAGGATTTTGCTTGTTCAATGGCATCGGCTGCTTCAGTGGGGTAGCTGAACGTTGACAGAAGTCCCGAATGTACCTACCAGGTACAACCCCAAATCAGTAAACACGGGCACCCTCACAACCTAACTAACTCGCCCTCCAAATACACATCTGCTGTTTTCAATCAAGATCTCAGCGATCACTGCCTCATTGCCTGCATCCGTAATGGGTCTGTGACCAAACGACCACCCCTCTCACTGTCAAACGCTCCCTGAAACACTTCTACGAGCAGGCCTTTCTAATCGATCTGGCCGGGGTATCCTGGAATGACATTGACCTCATCCCGTCAGTAGATGATGCCTGGCTATTCTTTAAAATGCCTTCCTCACCATCTTGCCACTCTCAAAAAATGTTGAACTAGGAATAGATATGGTTGGTTCACTCCAGACCCGTCTGCCCTTGACCAGCACAAAAACATCCTGTGGCGTTCTGCATTAGCATCGAATAGCCCCTGTGATATGCAACTTTTCAGGGAAGTTAGGAACAAATATACACAGGCAGTTAGAAAAGCTAAGGCAAGCTTTTTCAAACAGAAATTTGCATCCTTTAGTACTAACTCAAAAAAGTTCTGGGACACTGTAAAGTCCATGGAGATTAAGAGTACCTCCTCCCAGCTGCCCACTGCTCTGAGGCTAGGAAACACTGTCACCATTGATAAATTCACTATAATTGAGAATTTCAATAAGCATTGCTCTACGGCTGGCCATGCTTTCCACATGGCTACCACTACCCCGGTCAACTGCCGGGCACCCTCCACAGCACCCCGCCAAAGCCCCCACCATTTCTCCTTTACCCAAATCCAGATAGCTGATGTTCTGAAAGAGCTGCAAAATCTGGACCCCTACAAATCAGCCGGGCTAGACAATCTGGACCCCCTCTTTCTAAAATGATCTGCCGAAATTGTTGCAACCCCTATTACTAGCATGTTCAACCTCACTTTTGTATCGTCTGAGATTCCCAGAGATTCGAAAGCTGCCGCAGTCATCCCCCTCTTCAAAGGGGGTGACACTCTAGACCCAACCTGCTACAGACCTATATCTATCCTACCCTGTCTTTCTAATGTCTTCGAAAGCCAAGTTAACAAACAGATAACTGACCATTTTGAATCGCACCATACCTTCTCCGCTATGCAATCTGGTTTCAGAGCTGGTCATGGGTGCACCTCAGCCAAGCTCAAGATTCTAAACGACATCATAACCGCCATCGATAAGAGACATTACTGTGCAGCCATATTCATCGACCTGGCCAAGGCTTTCGACTCTGTCAATCACAACATTCTTATTGGCAGACTCGACAGCCTTGGATTCTCAAATGATTGCCTCGCCTGGTTTACCAACTACTTCTCTGATAGAGTTCAGTGTGTCAAATCGGAGTGCCTGTTGTCTGGACCTCTGACAGCCTCCATGGGTGTGCCACAGGGTTCAATTCTCGGGCCGACTCTCTTTTCTGCTCAATGCCATACAACTCTCCTTCTGTGGCCTCCAACTGCTCTTAAACGCAAGTAAAACTAAATGCATGCTATTCAATCGATCACTGCCCGCACCTGCTCGCCCGTCCAGCATCACTACTCTGGACGGCTCTGACTTAGAATAAGTGGACAACTACAAATACCTGGGTGTCTGGTTAGACTGTAAACTCTCCTTCCAGACTCACATTAAGCATCTCCAAGGTGGAGGCCGAGTGGCCGGAACCAGAGGACTGAACACCACAGGCTTGAGTCTGGAGATGTGGAAGGTGGGATGAACCCTCATGGACCGGGGAAGATAAAGACGACAGGCCACCTTGAACCTTGAATGGCCCAATGTACCGGGGAGCCAACTTCCTAGATTCCACACGTAGAGACAGATCCCTAGTAGACAACCAGACCATCTGGCCTGGATGCAGGAGGGGACCCGTATGGCGATGATGGTTGGCCTGTCGTTGAACCCGAGCTGAGGACCTCAAGTGTGCTGACTGAGCCCTCTTCCAGGTCCAGCGGCAACGAGAGATGAGGCGTTGAGCGGAAGGAACCGTCACTTCAATCTCCTGATCTGGAAACAGGGTGGGCTGATAACCGTACAGCACCTGGAATGGTGACAGGCCAGTGGACGAACACTCGAGAGTGTTGTGTGGATACCCCACCCAAGGAAGATGCTGACTCCAAGTGGCGGGGTTGGTGTACACACAGCACCGTAAGGCAGTTTCCAGATCCTGGTTCACCTGCTCAGTTTAACCGTTGGCCTGAGGGTGATAACCCGAGGACAGACTGGTTGATGACCCCAGAAGAGTACAGAATGCCCTCCAAAATCTGGAGGCAAACTGGGGGCCCCGGTCAGAGACTATGTCCAGAGGAAGTCCATGAAGGCAGAAAACATGCTGAATGACTAGCTGAGCAGTCTCATGTGCAGATGGAAGCTTAGGCAGGGGAATGAAATGTGCCATCTTGGAAAAGCGATCCGCAATGACCAGGATGGCCGTGTGTCCCTCTGATGATGGAAGGCCCATGATGAAATCCATAGAGAGATGGTACCAGGTTCGAGAACTTGTTGTCTGTGGATGAAGAAGCCCCAGAGGCTTCTGACAAGGAGTCTTGTTCCGGGCGCATGTCGGACAGGCAGCCACAAAGGTCCGAGTGTCCACCTCCGCCGAGGGACATCAAAACCTCCTCCTCAAACTCTAATGTTCGCTGCCCTCCCGAATGAGAGGTGGGACGCGACGAGTGAGTGGACCGTGCCCCAAGAGGAACAAAAAGTATGTTAGGTGGACAGCCATCTGGAACTGCCTCCCTACCTTGCGCCTCCCTCACTACAGTCTCTATACCCCAGGAAACAGGCGCGAGGATGAGCGACCTGGGGATGATGGATTCAAGTGGCGGATCCTCACTGGAGCTGGGGAACTGGCGAGAAAGGGCATTCGGCTTCACGTTCTTAGACCTCGGGAGCTTTTTAGACCACGCACGCACACACATACAGACACACCCAGGCCTTCTCCAGTCTCACCTCTGCTGCGTCGGCGTCCCCTGTGCTGCTCTGTGTAGAACTTCAGCTGGGTCTCATCATCACCCTCTGACCCAGAGTCTCCTTGGCGACCAAACACATTACCAGCCACTGGAAGAAGAGGGGAAGAGGGAGAAAAAGAGGAGGATGAACAGTGTGGAGGACTATATTGTGTCAAAAATGTATTGTGTGCCAACACTGACAAGAGGCTTCAATATAATCTAAAAGCAGGACATCATTGGGAAGCACATTCTTTCCATCATTGGGAAAGAATATGAGGCTCTTGACATTATTTCAATGACAACTTGAGAATTTATGAAAGACAGTGGATTCAGTTATTTTCAACATTGAAAAGAGCAGTGACGTGGTAAAGGAGAATGGTTGAGAAGTAATATCATGTTTTGATATGTGGATTATTTTATCCATCCTGGGGAGAATGAGGTGAAATAAGGACAGAGGTGAACAGACTGAAATTTGAATACCCAGACACCTGTTCAAAACCATTGGCTGTGCCACGACTGAAACTGCCATTACAGTGTCTGTCTGGAATGGACTCACACAATGTATTTTTAATTGACAGCTAGTTTCAATCAATAACACACCACCTTAAACCAATTTTCTTTCAATGTTCCCTCTTCCTTCTTCCCTCAGCCACCAACTAAGCCTATACAATACTCCCTGACCCATCAAGATCCACTTATCCAAAACAAATGGTAGACTACAATAAAGCAAACATAATTATTTAGTTTTCAATTACCCTGAATTTCCCACTCACAACATTTAAGTTATTTAGCAGATGCTCTTATACAGGACCAAGTAAGGTTAAGTGCCTTGCTCAAGGGCACATCAACAGATGTTTCAACTAGTAGGCTCAGGGATTTGAACCAGCGGCCCTTCGTTAACTGGCCCAACTCACTCCACCGCTAAGATACCAGCAGGCCACTGAAAGTAAACTGCATTAAAGCGCTACTAAGTGTTTACTCTAAGGCCTATTCAAAGTTTCTCAACTCATCCTAAAAGCATTTTGCTTAAATCTAATCTCTCAAGGACTACAAACACAATCTCACCGTAAAGAAGAAAGGCTGTGAGAAACTAAAAGCACAATTACCACAAAATGCCTAGGCTTACCTGTCTTTGGGGCAAGCCGTTTCATGTTGTGTTGTGAATTAGTAAATCTACTTGAAACACCGGATTAAATGTGCCAATTTGCCGCCTCGCGGAAAAGCGCACCAAGGAGACAGGAGCGCATCGAGCTTTCACAAGCGGGTCCTTGGAATTAATTATGTTTAGGGAAAACAAAATTAGCCTTTCCATCATTTAGGAATTTGATGGCAAGGTTTTCTTAGATGTCTCACTTTGTGAAATGTTCAGACTGGCAGGACAATTGTGAACGCTTTGGAATAGACAAGCTGTTTGCCTGATTGCATGGGCTCGGTAGGTGCACACTTCAAGGTGTGTTATGGAGCGGAGCACTTGAAAGGCATGCTCCCCTTTAACCACTGAATAAAGCTATTGCAGCACACAAAAAATGCATGATGAACTGCAGAATCAGAATGCAGCAGGAAGCCTTAGGACAATAAGAGACCAAACCTTCACCATAACAAAGAGAAACAATATACACAAAGTATACCAAACATTAAGAACATCTTCCTAATATTGAGTTTATAATACCTATAAAAACCTGAACAAAAATATAAAAGCAACATGCAACAATTTCAAAGATTTGACTGATTTACAGTTCATATAAGGTAATCAGTCAATTTAAATAAATGAATTAGGTCTATGGATTTCACATGACTGGGCAGGGGTGCAGCCATGAGTGGGCCTGACAGGGCATAGGCCCACCCACTAGGCAGCCAGCAAATCAGAATGAGTTTCACCCCACAAAAGGGCTTTAGTACAGAAATACTCCTCAGCTCAAGAAACATGGAACCAACAATTTGCATGTTGCTTTTATATTTTTGTTCAGTTTATTTGTATAAAAGTCACCTTATCCGAGAGAGATTCACACAGTTATCAAAGCGTAAGACCAGGGTAAGTCTACATGAAACAGCCCTTATTTTAAGTGTTTATAAAAGGAAAACAATATGGTACAAAAACGATTGGAACCATTTCCCTCTTTGACCGCTAGGTTGTATGGGTATTATAACTCATACTGTGGTACTCTTTGATGGAAAAAGTTGTGTGGGTCAACTGTATGGTACCCATGTTGCTGGGGATCGGAGGTGTCCGGTGCGAGAAAGGCAGTTTGCGGTGGCCAGGGTCAGAGAGGCAGGTTGAGGTGGCCAGGGTCAGAGAGGCAGGTTGAGGTGGCCAGGGTCAGAGAGGCAGGTTGAGGTGGCCAGGGTCAGAGAGGCAGGTTGAGGTGGCCAGGGTCAGAGAGGCAGGTTGAGGTGGCCAGGGTCAGAGAGGCAGGTTGAGGTGGCCAGGGTCAGAGAGGCAGGTTGAGATGGCCAGGGTCAGAGAGGCAGGTTGAGGTGGCCAGGGTCAGAGAGGCAGGTTGAGGTGGCCAGGGTCAGAGTCAGAGTAGTGCAGAAGATGTCGTATTCTGAGGCAGTGAAGAGGGGAGGGGAGGGTGGATCAAGGGTGAGGGATTTGGAGAGTATCAACAGTATGTGAATAGTAGATCTGTACCAGAACAGGGGGACAGGCAAATGAGTGAAATACAGTACCAGTCAATAGTTTGGACACACCTACTCATTCAAGGGTTTATCTTTATTTTTTACTATTTTCTACATTGTAGAATAGTAGTGAAGACATCAAAACTATGAAATAACACATATGGAATCATGTAGTAACCAAAAAAATTTTAAACAAATCAAAATATATGTTATATTTTAGATTCTTCAAAGTAGCTACCATTTGCCTTGATGACAGCTTTGCACACTCTTGGCATTCTCTCAACCAGCTTCATGAGGTCTAGGCTACTACATGATACTCAAACTTTCCCTATACCCATCATGAGGTTGCTACAACCTAGCCTATGAATGAAAGTACAGTACAGGACCAGTGAATAGTTTGGACACACCTAGTCATTCAAGGGTTTATCTTTATTTTTTACTATTTTCTACATTGTAGATTAATAGTGAAGACATCAAAACTATGAAATAACACAAAAAAGTGTAATTTTAGATTATTCAAAGTAGCCACCCTTTGCCCTGATGACAGCTTTGTACACCCTTTTGGAATTCACTCAACCAGCTTCGTGAGGTAGTCACCTGGAATGCATTTCAATTAACAGGCGTGCCTTGTTAAAAGTTCATATGTGGAATTGATTTCCTTCGTAATGTCTTTGAGCCAATCAGTTGTGTTGTGACAAGGTAGAGGTGGTATACAGAAGATATTTGGTAAAAAACCAAGTCCATATTATGGCAAGAACAGCTCAAATAAGCAAAGAGAAATGGCAGTCCATCATTACTTTAAGACATGAAGGTCAGTCAATCCGGAACATTTGAAGAACTTTGAAAGTTTCTTCAAATGCAGTTGCAAAAACCACCACGCGCTATGATGAAACTGGCTCTCATGAGGACTGCCACAGGAAAGGAAGACCAAGAGTTACCTCTGCTGCAGACGATAACTTCATTGGCGTTGACTGCACCTCAGATTGCAGCCCAAATAAATGTTTCACCGAGTTCCAGTAACAGACACATGTCAAAATCAACTGTTTAGAGGAGACTGCATGAATCAGGCCTTCATGGTCAAATTGCTGCAAAGGAACCACTACTAAAGGACACCAATATGAAGAAGAGACTGAGTGATGGACATTAAACCGGTGGAAATCTGTCCCCCAAAAAAAAGTCAAAATTTGAGATTTTTGGTTCCAAACGCCGTGTCTTTGTGAGATGCAGAGTAGGTGAACGGATGATCTCTGCATGTGTGTTTCCAACCGTGAAGCATGGAGGAGGAGGTGTGATGGTGTGGGGGTGCTTTGCTGGTGACACTGTCAGTGATTCATTTAGAATTCAAGGCACACTTAACAGATCACCGCACCTGTACATAGCCCATCTGTAAACAGTTCAAGTCCAGGTTAGGGCAACCCCCTGAATTCATTACAGTATAATACACTAGGCTATATCCCACTGTTCAACATTATCTGGAAGCCAAGTTAAATGATTGTGATACAAAGTTAGAAAACAATTCAAGACAGCAAAAAACCAAAGGGTCCAAAATCTAAAGGATTTGACTTACAGTAAGTAGGCATTCCATGACCAATTCTGTATTTGGCAAAATTTACCAATTGTCTTCACACAGGTATATATTCACCTCCCCCATGGCCTTGTAAACACCTTGGAGCATTCCAAAATGGCCCACAATCTAGAGGGATTGAATTATTTACAGTTAAAAGATAGGCAAAACACCTTTGTGAATCATAACCACGCCTAAGGCAGACATAACACTAGGTAAACACATATACCGATCATACAGTGTATATACCGATCATACAGCACATATACCGATCATACGGTACATATACCGATCATACAGTATATATACCGATCATACAGTATATATACCGATCATACAGTACATATACCGATCATACAGTACATATACCGATCATACAGTATATATACCGATCATACAGTATATATACCGATCATACAGTACATATACCGATCATACAGTACATATACCGATCATACAGTATATATACCGATCATACAGTGTATATACCGATCATACAGCACATATACCGATCATACAGTATATATACCGATCATACAGTACATATACCGATCATACAGTACATATACCGATCATACAGTATATATACCGATCATACAGTGTATATACCGATCATACAGCACATATACCAATCATACGGTACATATACCGATCATACAGTGTATATACCGATCATACAGTATATATACCGATCATACAGTACATATACCGATCATACAGTACATATACCGATCATACAGTATATATACCGATCATACAGTATATATACCGATCATACAGTACATATACTGATCACACAGTGTATATACCGATCATACAGTATATATACCAATCATACAGTATATATACCGATCACACAGTGTATATACCGATCATACAGTATATATACCGATCATACAGTATATATACCGATCATACAGTACATATACCGATCATACAGTGTATATACCGATCATACAGTGTATATACCAATCATACAGTGTATATACCGATCATACTGTATATATACCGATCATACAGTATATATACCGATCATACAGTACATATACCGATCATACAGTGTATATACCGATCATACAGTGTATATACCGATCATACAGTATATATACCGATCATACAGTACATATACCGATCATACAGTGTATATACCGATCATACAGTGTATATACCAATCATACAGTGTATATACCGATCATACAGTATATATACCGATCATACAGTACATATACCGATCATACAGTGGAGTACTTGTATCAACAACATATTCACTAATTAGCAGGAGACAGGACAGACCAGTCAAGCACGGCAACGTAAACAAAAGAAAATAACTATATGAAAATGAAAAGAGATGAAATGAAATATAGAAAACATCAACCTTGTCAGTAGGCTATTGGTGAATGTTTTTGAGCTCCTCAACACTGCATCTGCTCCACTACAGGATAGGAACGAAACCTTTAGGTAGAAATTTGAGTCTGCCTAAATCATAGGCATGTTCCCTCATTCTCTGAACATTTGTTTCTCATTCTCTCCATCCTAGTGTTCATGTTTAACACATTGTATTCTAACATGATGCATACATTTATACCCAATTTTACAGCACATTGAGTCCTTTCCCAAATAAACCAGTTTGTAGGCAACAAAGCAAAATAGTGACTCAAACTTTTCCCTGAAAAAACTTCAAATCAAATCTTTATGAGGCAGACAGTCCTTCACGAGTTATGGCTTGTAATATTCATGCAGTCAATAAAATAAGGTATTTAATCTACCTTTGCTTGACGTTTGCCAAGAAAAAAAGGTTTGGGTGAGACTTAGTGCTAAAATACCTCTCCATCATTGCCAATAAAACCAGCCACGTTTTCGAGGAACAGTAGCGCGTATTTCAGATCAGGAGAAACACAATTTCCTACGTGTCTGTCCAACTGTGACATCTGACAACAGAAATAGGTAACTTATGTCAGTGTGATGTTTTATCTTTTCCGTTATTACACCAATACAGAATTGTGCTCCCTTTCTCAAAATAGTTGAGAAAAACAAATAGCCTACAGCAGTGGGCAAAATAGATGATAATAGAATATTCAAACAGTAAATGTTGGTGGAACATTTAGAGGGGTGTTCCTGAAGAACTCAAATGCCATGCTTTTTTCTGGCCTTAGTTACATAATGTGAGTGGAAATTCATCACCCTAAGCTGCTTAATTCAGTTAGAGACCAATACCTTCTTTTTCCTTAAGCACTGTCTGCCGCCTGCATTTCGATTTCTGTCACGTACAATTAGGGGGAGGATTGATGAGGGCTTTAATTGTTTCATTGTGAGTATCCAGGGAATGGAAAGGATAGCTGAGGCCAGACCTATAAGTTGTTACCTCTGATGGAATGGGAAATGTCATAGAGCCATTATCCATTATCCTATATATCACATGTCTCAGGGGCCTTATGCATGTCCTAGTACTGTCAAGGCATCCTGAAATGCTAGCTCATTCACCTGTTTCTCTTGTCTTTATGAGTGGTGGCCCCTTTTGAAGGCCCTCAGATACACCTCAGTCTATCTCTCCACTTACTGTTGCAAGCAATTTCGATTTTGTTAGTCAGTCTCACTCAGATATCATGTTAAAAATTGCAAACATTTCTCTCCACCCTATGGCAAATGTGTAAAAACGCATGAAATCACTAATACAATTACGCCCCTACCCCCATCAAAGTTGATCATCCCTACTCTAGGTACTCCAATAGCCCTCCAGGACAATCTAAAATATTTCTGAGGTTAAGTTCACAGCAGACAAAACACAATCAGAGGCCAAATTATTTGGAAAGCTCTCGAAGGGCCATTGACTGGCTTCTGTTGGGACCCACTGGGCACAAAATGGTTGAAACAATGTTGTTTCCATGACATTGAACCAATGTGGAATAGATGTTGAATTGGCGTCTGTGCCCAATGGGGAGTCCCTCCATTGGCGGAGAAGTGAAATTGATTTTATTTCAATTTTTTACAAATCAGAACAATTAAGAGACTGAATCACCATGATCCCTAGGATCAAACAAGCCAAACATCCATAAAGCTCAAGAGGAAACTAAGATGGAGACCAGTGTTTCCCCTATGCATTTAGCAGTGGTGCACCACCGCCGCTAAATCATGTCTGACACTGCAATAAAAACATAAATAATAATAATAATGTAGATGTAAGCTAACTCTGCCCCTGCTGCTGAAAGAACACAGACACATACAAGCCATGTCCTTTCGGTATTTGAAGACGATGAGGATGTATAAGCCTTCAGTACTGGAAAAAAACAATAGTGTGACTATATAAAAGAAGTAGCCCACTGTTATCTGATGTAACTCTCTGAGGTGTGGGATGTAATGACGGTGAATTATCTCTGGGGTAGGTCTATAGCTGAACCGAGATCACGTTAGACTTCTGGCAAAGCACACGTTTAGAATGTGCATTTAAAACAGGTGTTGGAGGATTCTCATCTCGTCACAGTTTTTGCTCTCGAGGGTGGTTTAGTTGACTTAGTTTAAATGGCACTATTTCTAGGCGGCTTTATCCTGTAGCGGCTATAAATCCCTTCATTATGCATTTTGTTTTTCAATCTCCACGCATTTATCAGGGCTTTAATGTCATGGTGGCACGGCAGTACTGAGGAGAGGTGTTCAGTCACGCAAGCACACAGACACACACGCACGCATACACATACACACGCACCCAGGAACGCATGTACAGACCACACACACGCACACACATACCATCTCCCTCACATACACACACACACACACACTGGGGTCGTGTTCAAGTTTGATTTGCAAATTGAGCTCAAGAGAGACGACCGCCGAAACAGCACGGACGCTTGATCAAACGGTGAAAGTGGAGAGAGAAGACAAGAAAGAAAAATAGATGGAAGGAGGGAGAAATATCACTCCATTAACATGCTGAGATATTCATGCAGATATATGGGCAAGTGGAGCGACTTCCAAGAGCAAGTAAAACAAGTCAGTAGGGGAACATGTGCATCAAAAGTTTAAAGGCTGCAGTCCCGTGTAACAAATGAGGAGGTAAAACAGAGGCCACTAGCGCCTAACAAGCCTGTCAGGAAAACCACTGCACTCCCACACACACACACAAGCTCACACACAAAAACATACACGCTCAGTGCATGTATTTCTATTGTAGGTGTTGTACCAGACAGACAGGACATGGTTGTGACAAAGAACAGAGGTTTTTCGGACCTCTTATTGAAATGTGTCAACTCTGTCTCTCCTCCCCCTCACTCCCCTTGTCTCTCTCTCCCCCTCTCTCTCGCTCTCTCTCACACACACACATACCCACACTCCCTCCCTTACTGTGAAATGCATCACCTCCCTATCCTCTCTTGTCGTCATTCTGCCTGCTCTCTCTTCCATGTCAAGGGCACTACTGGTGTCTAACACACGTCCATAAAAAGCATTGACTCTGGAGGCTGAAGCTATAGAGCGAAGACGGTAAAGTTTTTCATTAGTCCGGCAGCCTGCCTATCTGAGTTGTGTCACACCTTCAACCACTCTCCATCTCTCCATCTGCCTCTCTCTCCTAAACAGTGTGTGTGTGTGTGTGTGTGTGTGTGTGTGTGTGTGTGTGTGTGTGTGTGTGTGTGTGTGTGTATGTGTGTGTGTGTGTGTGTGTGTGTGTGTGTGTGTGTGTGTGTGTGTGTGTGTGTGTGTGTGTGTGTGTGTGTGTGTGTGTGTGTGTGTGTGTGTGCAGTAGATTCACACCCTTCCTAACTAAAATATGCTGTTCAAAATAAAACATGTACCAATTCAAATTCTCCCTGAATTTTGAAATGGTTCAATCAACACCTTTACCAAATAATTAGACTTAGTATTCTCTACAAGTTTAATGTCAATTACTATAGTGAAAGCTTCTGTCTTTGCACGTCACATTGACTTGCACCAACACTGAGCTCAACGTGGACGTAGTAGTTCCAATAATGCATTGTTACTCGCAGAAGAAGAGTCATTCATACTGTATTGACAAAGTCCCAGATGGATCGCGTCTGCAGCAAGTGACAAGGCATGATGGAGGAATATGAGGTATGAAACAGAGAGAGAGAGAGAGAGAGAGACAATTGGAGAGAGAGCGACAAGCGGAGAGAGTGTTGGAGGACATAGTGAGAGGAAGTGAGGATGTAATGAGAGGGAGTGAGGAAGAGAGAGGGAGACCAAGAGTGACGGTGGGTGGAGAGGGAGAAAGTGAGGGACAGAGGTTAAAAAGAAAGGGAGGTGAGGAAGAGAGAGAGGGATGATACAGTGGTAGAGAGAGAGAGAGAGAGAGAGAAGGGCTATAGCGAGAGAGGATAGGGAGGATAGGGTGGGGGGAAAGGTTACATGGGGAAAGAAAGCGGGAGCTGCTTTTCAATCTGCCCTGTGATGGGAGTGATTAAGGTGGTGCAGACACTGCGAGGCGAGGCAGCGATGAGTTCATTCTGCACTATAAAAGCTAATCATTTTTCTGTCGGGGAGCACAGATCACCCTCTGCTTCTGCCACGCACGCCATCACATCAGCACAGTACCACACCTAATGGACTTCAGCTCAGGTGGGCTAGTGTGAGTGATGGTGTGTATGAGAGAGAGAGAGAGAGATATTCATGCACCTGTATGTATGTGTGCTCTTCATGTGTTTGTATGAAAGCAGGGAAGGGAATTACTGAGAACACAACTAACAAGACCGTGACTATTTGCCAAGGCCAATTTTGTTGCCTTTGTTTGTAGGGATGAGAGAGAGTGAACATGTGAATGAATAAGTCAGTATGTGCAAAGACATGTGGTAGTTTGTATCTATATGACTGTGTGTGCGTGTCTGTGAGGGACAGCATAAATTATCTATTGCTGCCCCTACCCGTGACCCAATCTGCATCTGTTTAAACCTGAAAGGTTAAGTGTGGTTTACCCAAAATAATACAGGCTGTAATTATACAGAGATGTGGGTAAACAAACGCCTTCTCCGTACTTCAGCAGTGAAAGCACCAGGGAGATGCAGTAAATACAACATGGCATGACAAGCAGATGAGTACAGCTAACACATTCAACGTGTGTGTGTGTGTGTGTGTGTGTGTGTGTGTGTGTGTGTATGCGCATATGCCTGTGTGTGTGTACAGTAAGTGCATGATTGCTGGTCTTATCCTGCTCTGCCAATGGTAATCAAATTCATGCTGCATTCAAGCTGTGGCTGAGCGACTGCCCCTAAAAAGCTACTTCTTGTTTTGAAAATGGCCCATGTGGGGGGATTGAACGAGATGGCCGCGTGAACTAAGAGCTCTGCACAAGTAGTTTCCAATTCCTAATCTTACCTCCACTCCAAGTTCAAACTCCTTTAGCTTTAGTAAAAAAAAGTCATGGCGGCTACAAAAGGCGACACTACAGGTGAGATTTTTACCCGGACTCGAGCATTAGCGACGGGAAAAAGCCTCCATTTAGGAGCTAGCTTCAGAAAAAGCTAACGCCATTAGCCAGGAGCAAGAGGACCCGCTCTCCCCCAAGGCCCAACGAATGCCAACCTCACACTCTGTCGAAGACATCCTTTCTGAGTTGAGATCCCAACGTACAGAACAGCAACAACAAGATAACCATAAACGCGGGGCGCCTGGACGAGGCAGAGGGGCGAATCCTATCCATGGAAAACTTATTGACAGATGCCATGGAAACAATAGCATATGCTAAAAAGAAAATAGAGCATCTGGAAGAGAAAACAGAGGACCTGGAAAACAGGGGGTGAAGGAATAATTGTGTTCTATTAAATCTGGGCGGAAAAGAAGAGGGAAACATGTCACTGATCCGCTACCTGCAAGACAAACTTCCCGAGTGGCTCTACCTGTCCACCGACAGGCCCATAGAACTCGACAGAGCTCACCGAGCACAGAGGCCCCCACCAGCAGCCAGACAACCACCGCGCCCAATCACCATACGTTTCCTGGGATTCACCGACAAGGAACGAGTCCTACAGGAGGAAAAAATACCCAAACGAGCTCAGGGTTCTTCACCAAGGAGCCCTGCGACACTTCAAAACTCCCGAAGAGGAAAAACGTTTTTTTGAAAGACAATCCTGATCAATGAGAAACTGACTAATGCTATTACTAAAGGAGGTAAGACAACATATAGCTGATATCCAAAGACCCACCCTCCCCGTTAAATGTTATTATAGCCATCCAATCTCTATTTATTTTCCTTTAGCTGAGAGGGATAGGCTCTATAGCCTAACCTAGACCTACTAACGTTTCACCCTACTTTTATTTCCCCCTTTTTTTTCTTTTTTTCTCTTTTTTTGTTGTTGCTATTATTACTTGTGGTTCCCTATGTCCCTTGGGGGAGGTATATGTAGGCTGGGCTATTGATTTTATTTTCTCCCTCTTTTAATGTGGCCTGGACGTTGTCATTTACTCAATGCGGGGCGGAGAGGATGAGGCATTTATTTGGTGGGGAGGGGGAGACGTTGTGCATTGCTAACTTTTCCCGTTTTTTTTTTCTTTTTTTCGGTACACAGAATTGAGACTGAGCAGGAGGGTAATAGATCCAACGGGATGTGTCGAGTTGTTTGGGAACTCGGCTGGGGTGTTCAGAGATTGTTATTTTATGTACACGATTTATTTTCCTTTTATGTGAACGCAGCTGTAACTATTATTCACTTTTACCCAGAGATGATTTGCACTAAAGTTTGATTACTGTTCGATGACTAGTACCTTAAATCTATTGACATGGAACTGCCATGGTCTAGGTCATGCAATAAATCGGAAAAAGATTCTATGTGCTCTAAAAAAGGAAAAAGCAGACATCGCGCTATTACAAGAGACACACCTCTGTGATGCCGAACATGCCAAACTCCGCAGAGCTTGGGTGGGACAGGTGTATTTCTCATCTTTCAAATCAAACAGTACAGCCATACTTATCCATAAGAATGTTCCATTCATAATTGACAAAAACATATCTGATCCGGAGGGGAGATTTATTTTGATAACTGGGTCACTGTATGGTCAACCAATTACTATCTTAAATACACTGCTCAAAAAAATAAAGGCAACACTTAAACAACACAATGTAACTCCAAGTCAATCACACTTCTGTGAAATCAAACTGTCCACTTAGGAAGCAACACTGATTGACAATAAATTTCACATGCTGTTGTGCAAATGGAATAGACAACAAGTGGAAATTATAGGCAATTAGCAAGACACCCCCAATAAAGGAGTGGTTCTGCAGGTGGTGACCACAGACCACTTCTCAGTTCCTATGCTTCCTGGCGTATGTTTTGGTCACTTTTGAATGCTGGCGGTGCTTTCACTCTAGTGGTAGCATGAGAAGGAGTCTACAACCCACACAAGTGGGTTGTACGTCAATGCGAGATGTACGTCGATGTGAGCTGTGGCAAGAAGGTTTGCTGTGTCTGTCAGCGTAGTGTCCAGAGCATGGAGGCGCTACCAGGAGACAGGCCAGTACATCAGAAGACGTGGAGGAGGCCGTAGGAGGGCAACAACCCAGCAGCAGGACCGCTACCCCCGCCTTTGTGCATGGAGGAGCAGGAGGAGCACTGCCAGAGCCCTGCAAAATGACCTCCAGCAGGCCACAAATGTGCATGTGTCTGCTCAAACAGTCAGAAACAGACTCCATGAGGGTGTTATGAGGGCCCGACGTCCACAGGTGGGGGTTGTGCAGCCCAACACCGTGCAGGACGTTTGGCATTTGCCAGAAAACACCAAGATTGGCAAATTCGCCACTGGCGCCCTGTGCTCTTCACAGATGAAAACAGGTTCACACTGAGTCTGGAGACGCCGTGGAGAACGTTCTGCTGCAGGCAACATCCTCCAGCATGACCGGTTTGGCGGTGGGTCAGTCATGGTGTGGGGTGGCATTTCTTTGGGGGGCCGCACAGCCCTCCATGTGCTCGCCAGAGGTAGCCTGACTGCCATTAGGTACCGAGATGAGATCATCAGACCCCTTGTGAGACCATATGCTGGTGCGGTTGGCCCTGGGTTCCTCCTAATGCAAGACAATGCTAGACCTCATGTGGCTGGAGAGTGTCAGCAGTTCCTGCAAGAGGAAGGCATTGATGCTATGGACTGGCCCGCCCGTTCCCCAGACCTGAATCCAATTGAGTACATCTGGGACATCATGTCTCGCTCCATCCACCAACGCCACGCTGCACCACAGACTGTCCAGGAGCCAGAGATCTTGATAGCCAGAAGAAAAAAAATCTTAACCTGACCCGACCATCCTTCTCCTGCTCCTACTGGCTTTCGCAGATTCTGGCTTTACTCTGCTGAAGTTGCCAATAATAAGCTACATGAGGAGTCGGCAACCTTTCTCATGTGGAATGCCAATTTTCATATGCACATTTTCGTGCAACAGTTTAATTTAATTTATAATAACGTCTGCATATCTCAAAAGGATATCAAAATATAAATTAAAATGATACAAACCTAAAATGTTAATTCCATTGCCAACAATGTAAAAAATTGCCTACATAAAGTCAACATTGCAGCCAGCAGGCAGATGATACCCTGATAAAAATAAATATCCTGTAAATCACATTGGCTACATATGGCCTGTCTGCAACAAACTTGAAACATTGCATTAACTATTAACTTGGGTCCAACTAGCAATTTGCAACATTGAACAAAATATTCTGGGCCCTCAGAGCTTCATCTGCCAGTGAGCTCGGGACAGACACAGTTGTAGGCTATTTTTGCAAGGGATAAGAAGCAATGTTCGACTTGGGTAGGAGCTCCCTGGAGCTGAGTACCAGCGCCTCCAATTTTCTATTGCTTGAGCTCCTATTCCTCTTATAGAATATTAGTTCAAAAGTATTGTGGAGCTCCTGCACCTAAATATAAACAATACCAGCATCCAAAATGAGTACCGGAACCTATTTCAAGTCAAGCACTGATAAAAAGTAATCAGGTAGGCCAATTTTATGTTTCCACTGGATCAGAGCATGCCATTTTTCCCTTTCACGCTAAGTGGTCGAAAGGGAGAGAGCTGGAAAGATTTTTAAAATATATTGAGGAACTATTATTCTGAATGGATATAAAAACATTAAGACTAAGAGAAAGGATTGTTTTGCTCACTGCTTTAGCACACTACGCCAACCCTGATGTCCTTGCCGTGTCTGAATCCTGGCTTAGGAAGACCACCAAAAATCCTGAGGTTTCCATCCCCAACTACAACATTTTCCGTCAAGATAGAAATGCCAAAGGGGGAGGAGTTGCAATCTACTGCAGAGATAGCTTACAAAGTTATGTCATACTTTCCAGGTCTTTTGCCAAACAGTTTGAGCTTCAAATATTAAAAATTAGTCTCCAGAAATAAATCTCTCACTGTTTCCACCTGTTATAGACCCGCCTCAGCTCCCAGCTGTGCCCTGGACACCATATGTGAATTGATTGCCCTCTTCAGAGTTCGTTCTGTTAGGTGACCTAAACTGGGATATGCTTAACACCCCGGCAGTCCTACAATCTAAGCTAGACGCCCTCACACAAATTATCAAGGATCCCACCAGGTACAACCCAAAATCCGTAAACATGGGTACCCTCATAGATATTATCCTGACGAACTTGCCCTCCAAATACACCTCTGCTGTTTTCAATCCGGATCTCAGCGATCACTGCGTCATTGCCTGCATCCGCTATGGGTACGCGGTCAAACGACCACCCCTCATCACTGTCAAATGCTCCCTAAAATACTTCTGCGAGCAGGCCTTTCTAATCGACCTGGAAGGATATTGACCTCATCCCGTCAGGAAAGTAATTTCCTCGCCATCTTAAATAAGCATGCCCCATTCAAAAAATGTAGAACTAAGAACAGATATAGCCCTTGGTTCACTCCAGACCTGACTGCCCTCGACCAGCACAAAAACATCCTGTGGCAGACTGCAATAGCATCGAATAGTCCCCGCGATATGCAACTGTTCAGGGAAGTCAGGAACCAACACACGCAGTCAGTCAGGAAAGCAAAGGCTAACTTTTTCAAACAAAAATGTGCATCCTGTAGCTTTAACTCCAAACATTTTGAGGACATTGTACAGTCCATGGAGAACAAGAGCACCTCCTCCCAGAAGCCCACTGCACTGAGGCTTGGTAACACTGTCACCACCGATAAATCCACGATAATTGAGAATTTGAATAACCATTTCTCTACGGCTGGCCATGCTTTCCTCCTGGCTACCCCAACCCCGGCCAACAGCTCCCCCCGCAGCTACTTTCCCAAGCCTCCCCAGCTTCTCCTTCACTCAAATCCAGATAGCAGATGTTCTGAAGGAGCTGCAAAACTTAGACCGGTACAAATCAGCTGGGCAAGTCAATCTGGACCCTCTCTTTCTAAAATTATCCGCCGCCATTGTTGCAACCCCTATTACCAGTCTGTTCAACCTCTCTTTCGTATCGTCCCAGATCCCTAAAGATTGGAAAGCTGCCGCAGTCAAACCCCTCTTCAAAGGGGGTGACACTCTAGACCCAAACTGTTATAGACCTATATCCATCCTGCCCTGCCTTTCTAAAGTCTTCGAAAGCCAAGAAAATAAAGAGATCACTAACCATTTCGAATCCCACCGTACTTTCTCCGGCTGTGCAATCCGGTTTCCGAGCTGGTCACGGGTGCACCTTAGCCATGCTCAAGGTACTAAGTGATATCATAACCGCCATCGATAAAATATTGTACTGTGCAGCCGTCTTCATCGACCTGGCCAAGGCTTTCGACTCTGTCAATCACCGTATTCTTATCAGCAGAGTCAACAGCCTTGTTGTCTCAAATGACTGCCTCGCCTGGTTCACCAACTACTTCTCTGAGAGTTTAGTGTGTCAAATCGGAGGGCCTGTTGTCCGTAACTCTGGCATTCTCTATGGGGGTGCCACAGGGTTCAATTCTCGGGCCGACTCTTTTCTCTGTAAATATCAATGATGTCGCTCTTGCTGCAGGTGAATCCCTGATCCACCTCTATGCAGAAAACACCATTCTGTATACATCTGGCCCTTCTTTGGACACTGTGTTAACCAACCTCCAAACAAATTTCAATGCCATACAACACTCCTTCCGTGGCCTCCAACTGCTCTTAAACGCAGGTAAAACTAAATGCATGCTTTTCAACCGATAGCTGCCTGCATCCACCCGCTCGACTAGCATCACTACTCTGGACGGTTCTGACTTAGAATATGTGGACAACTACAAATACCTAGGGGTCTGGCTAGACTGAAAACTCTCCTTCCAGACTCATATTAAACATCTGCAATCCAAAATTAAATCCAGAATCAGCTTTCTATTTCACAACAAAGCCTCCTTCACTCTTGCCGCCAAACATACCCTAGTAAAACTGACTATCCTACCGATCCTCGACTTCGGCGATGTCATTTTCAAAATAGCCTTCAACACTCTACTCAGCAAACCGGATGCAGTCTATCACAGTGCCATCCGTTTTGTCACCAAAACGCCATATACCACCCAGCACTGCGACTTGTATACTTTAATCGGCTGCCCCTCGCTACATATTCGTCGCCAGACCCACTGGCTCCAGGTCATCTATAAGTCTATGCTAGGTAAAGCTCTGCCTTATCTCTGGTCACGATAACAACACCCATTACTTGCTACTATGGCCTATCTCCTCATGCCATTTGCACACGGTGTATATAGACTTTCTTTTTTTCTATTGTGTTATTGACTGTACGCTTTTTTATTCCATGTGTAACTCTGTGTTGTTGTTTGTGTCGCACTGCTTTGCTTTATCTTGGCCAGGTCGCAGTTGTAAATGAGAACTTGTTCTCAACTGGCCTACCTGGTTAAAAAAGGTGAAATAAAAAAAGTAAAAAAATAATCCTCTTTAAAATCTGTTTGTGTACTTGTCTCTATCCTCATGTCAATAAATATGACAGTGGTGAAAAAAGAGGGGTAAACTATAAACTCCAGTGGGCGATTGAGATAAGATGAACAACCAGCGATATAAACCATATGATATTCAAACTTTAAGAACTGTATTGTTTAATTGCACTAATTGTCTTTTTTTAAGTGTAGGTTTTGCTTTACTGTCCTTGGATGGCCTCTCCATCTGCTTGCTTTGTC
Source organism: Oncorhynchus mykiss (assembly GCF_057628025.1). Taxonomy (NCBI): domain Eukaryota; kingdom Metazoa; phylum Chordata; class Actinopteri; order Salmoniformes; family Salmonidae; genus Oncorhynchus; species Oncorhynchus mykiss. The sequence continues at coordinate 26,043,196 of NC_143050.1, read as the reverse complement.
CCTCTCTCGGTCTTCTCTGCCTCCTGCATTGCAGCCTGCCTCAGCCTCACCACTGTCTGCTCATCACTGTCTGGCTCACTAATCTCTGTAAAGCTAGCTAGCCAACAGCTCCCCCCGCAGCTACTTTCCCAAGCCTCCCCAGCTTAACCTTCACTCAAATCCAGATAGCAGATGTTCTGAAGGAGCTGCAAAACTTAGACCGGTACAAATCAGCTGGGCAAGTCAATCTGGACCCTCTCTTTCTAAAATTATCCGCCGCCATTGTTGCAACCCCTATTACCAGTCTGTTCAACCTCTCTTTCGTATCGTCCCAGATCCCTAAAGATTGGAAAGCTGCCGCAGTCATACCCCTCTTCAAAGGGGGTGACACTCTAGACCCAAACTGTTATAGACCTATATCCATCCTGCCCTGCCTTTCTAAAGTCTTCGAAAGCCAAGAAAATAAAGAGATCACTAACCATTTCGAATCCCACCGTACTTTCTCCGGCTGTGCAATCCGGTTTCCGAGCTGGTCACGGGTGCACCTTAGCCATGCTCAAGGTACTAAGTGATATCATAACCACCATCGATAAAATATTGTACTGTGCAGCCGTCTTCATCGACCTGGCCAAGGCTTTCGACTCTGTCAATCACCGTATTCTTATCAGCAGAGTCAACAGCCTTGTTGTCTCAAATGACTGCCTCGCCTGGTTCACCAACTACTTCTCTGAGAGTTTAGTGTGTCAAATCGGAGGGCCTGTTGTCCGTAACTCTGGCATTCTCTATGGGGGTGCCACAGGGTTCAATTCTCGGGCCGACTCTTTTCTCTGTAAATATCAATGATGTCGCTCTTGCTGCAGGTGAATCCCTGATCCACCTCTATGCAGAAAACACCATTCTGTATACATCTGGCCCTTCTTTGGACACTGTGTTAACCAACCTCCAAACAAATTTCAATGCCATACAACACTCCTTCCGTGGCCTCCAACTGCTCTTAAACGCAGGTAAAACTAAATGCATGCTTTTCAACCGATAGCTGCCTGCATCCACCCGCTCGACTAGCATCACTACTCTGGACGGTTCTGACTTAGAATATGTGGACAACTACAAATACCTAGGGGTCTGGCTAGACTGAAAACTCTCCTTCCAGACTCATATTAAACATCTGCAATCCAAAATTAAATCCAGAATCAGCTTTCTATTTCACAACAAAGCCTCCTTCACTCTTGCCGCCAAACATACCCTAGTAAAACTGACTATCCTACCGATCCTCGACTTCGGCGATGTCATTTTCAAAATAGCCTTCAACACTCTACTCAGCAAACCGGATGCAGTCTATCACAGTGCCATCCGTTTTGTCACCAAAACGCCATATACCACCCAGCACTGCGACCTGTATACTTTAATCGGCTGCCCCTCGCTACATATTCGTCGCCAGACCCACTGGCTCCAGGTCATCTATAAGTCTATGCTAGGTAAAGCTCTGCCTTATCTCTGGTCACGATAACAACACCCATTACTTGCTACTATGGCCTATCTCCTCATGCCATTTGCACACGGTGTATATAGACTTTCTTTTTTTCTATTGTGTTATTGACTGTACGCTTTTTTATTCCATGTGTAACTCTGTGTTGTTGTTTGTGTCGCACTGCTTTGCTTTATCTTGGCCAGGTCGCAGTTGTAAATGAGAACTTGTTCTCAACTGGCCTACCTGGTTAAAAAAGGTGAAATAAAAAAAGTAAAAAAATAATCCTCTTTAAAATCTGTTTGTGTACTTGTCTCTATCCTCATGTCAATAAATATGACAGTGGTGAAAAAAGAGGGGTAAACTATAAACTCCAGTGGGCGATTGAGATAAGATGAACAACCAGCGATATAAACCATATGATATTCAAACTTTAAGAACTGTATTGTTTAATTGCACTAATTGTCTTTTTTTAAGTGTAGGTTTTGCTTTACTGTCCTTGGATGGCCTCTCCATCTGCTTGCTTTGTCCCTCTCTCGGTCTTCTCTGCCTCCTGCATTGCAGCCTGCCTCAGCCTCACCACTGTCTGCTCATCACTGATGAGTGATCACCTGACTGAAATACCAGCGACTATTTACCAGTTGTAGACTAATTCTCCCAGATGCTTTTTTTGTGTGTGTGGGGGGGGGGGGAATGTCTCGGCCGTAGCCGTGGGAGGAGTTCGCTGTTGGACAGAGTGGTGAATGAATGAGAGCTAACAAGGCAAATCTGGGGTGAGTAGGAGAACATGATGAGCAAATCTGAATCATGATTCCACTCGTTCTCAGAGAGGCAGGTACGATTAGAGCTCAGATCAAGAATATTAGCGTTCTGAGCATTGATCAACGCTGGGAACGCAATAAGTGGGTAAATGATAATGAACTAAATAAAAAGGTGAGTAAACACTATTTCACAAAAAGGTGCATAAACACCTTTTATGTGTGTTTCCCCTCCACTACATCCCTGATCACAGATGGTGATGGAGCAAGAAGTTGCTAAAGTGTGATGCTTCAAGCTGCCTGTTTGACAGAAATCCTAGCAGAAATGACCTCTGAGATTGAGATTTCTAATGTTTCTGGAGGAGCACTAGCTCTCGATATTAGGCATAGTCAATAGTGTTATCTAATAGTAAAAGCCTGCAATCCAAGACAGTGATGGTAATACTATGGAGACAGATATACAGTACATGTCCTTTCAGAAGCTATAACGGGGGCCAGATTAAAAACACAACACGCTGCTTGTTATAGTCTCCAAGGGTACTTCTACTAGTCTACAATGGTGATTCCAGAGTGAAGTTTGCTGATAAACATGCTTTCTAGTGTGGTAGGACTGATGTGAATAAGACTGAATTGTTGATTACTAAGAAGTCTTATGCTTGATCTTGATATTTCATTGTGATAACAGTGAACCAGGTGATTTACCTGCGATAACACATTCTCAAAGCTTGTTGAATTGAAAACGTCATGATGTTAATTTGGACATGCGATAAAAGTTAATATAGGCCTTGAATGAATAGAATGAATAGAATGTTTTTAATATATACAGTATTCTAGCTAAATGAATGTGTGTGGGCAGCAGCACTATATTATATTCCACCATGCTTCTTTCTAACTGGCTTTTGTTTGCAGTCTGGCCTTGGCAGGAAATCATGGCAGGCTGATTAGGTGGAATGAAGTCCAAGCGGGGTGAGAGAGTAGTGGGAGTGCCAGACGCCCATGCCATAGTGCCCCAGGCAGCCCACTTCTAGCCAAGTGCACATCAGGAAGAAGCACCTCTTCAGTGGCTCCACTGATCCCTGACCAGCCCTAGATGCCCCAGGCGGGTGCCCCTCTCTCCTCACTCATGCAGAATTGAGCTCAGGGAAGACAAATCTACATTCGGTCCAATACTGGTCCAAGGTACGTCGATGTGTATCTGTGTGAATCACTTCTCTGTTTCTGTCTCCGCCCTCTATCAGAGTCTTTCTGTTTATGTCTGCCTGTGGCTCGCCCCCCCCCCCCCCTCTCTCTCTCTCTCTCTCTCTCTCTCTCCAGTTCTCTGTCTCTGTCTCTGTCTCTCTCACTCACTCCATCTCTCTCTACCCTATCTGCATCCAATTAAATATCCAACCACTTGATATAGGGTTTTGAAACTGGCAAACAGGTGGCAGCACAGTTGCATTTTACAGTACAACAATCGAACAGATTCCAATCATCTCTGAGTTAATGGAACCTGAAGGCTTTCAAAACAAGACTCTTCTAAAATTGCAGTGCCATAAAGAAATTGCTGACAGCATCACAATATAAGCACCCACAGCCCAAATTCATGTCCTCATATATCTGTGACACAGGTCAGGGTAAAATATTGGAACAGGTGGGAGTTTTAATGGTCACCACTCCCACCCAAGTGGCCTTACTGTCTACCTCTATCTCCCCTGGACGTTTATTCACATATTCCATTTTGATTAATGGATCGTTTAGACTAATGAGCATATAAATGGCACACACAGCACTCCGGGTGTAATCGGCAAATGGCTGGGACAGGGAAAGAGTACTTTGGTAAATGCGATCCCATAGGGTATGACTGATGACTGGCTGAAAAGGGGGCTCAAATTCAGAACCCTTAGCACCAAGGCTCCTTTGGGTTATTAACACCAGCCACACAGGGTTTCATTCCTCCATCTTGGGTAATTGTTGCACCTCCCCTATGATTGCCTCCATCCACCCTGTACGATTGACAGTGAGGCTGGCGACACCATGGATTGTTAGGGCCATCTAAAATGGATGTTTCACGCCTAAGACCAGGAGGTGTCAATTGAATCCTATTCCTGTAAGATTACCAACCAGTGAGACAGAATATATGGCACATTAATAACTGTTGTAGGGCTACGCAGTCAGGCTGACATATGAGATACATGACATATGATGAGTAGCTATCATGTTCCTCTGGTCTGGAGAAACGGTCAGTGTCAGACTGTTCAGTAATTACATTGATGGTTAGAAACACGTTGCTCGACTTTCAGTTAAGTATGAGTCCATTGATGTAATATCCTGGACAGGAGTATGCACACCAGTGGAGACTCCTGAGAGGAGGAAGGGGAGGACCATCCTCCTCAGTGAATTTCATAAAAATGTAAATGGTAAAACATTGAAAAAGTTACACTTTGTGTTAAACTATACTAAATGTATTCACTTGTCACCAAATAATTAACTAAAACACACTGTTTTGCAATGGGCCCGCCGGAGTAACTGCTTACTGTCGATGTAATGTTACTGCATGATTGTAGTGGGTTTACTAACACAGTAGTTATATTAGCTATTTTGACTAAGACATTACTTTAGCTAATATGGGGACAACAATGTAGACTGTGTGTAGCGGTTATGACATTGTTTGGCTTAGATTTTGTTTTTGCCTGGTCACATACAGCTGATGTGTTGTTCATTGAAGTCCACAAACAAAGGGAAAAGGTGAAAGGAGGAGAGTGTATAGATGCGAGAAGGAACACAACATGGTTGCTATGAAAGTGAACTGTGTTTGAGCATGATCAGGGTTGTATTCTGGGATTCATTCGGGGTGGTATTCTGTTGAAAAATGTTTCTTTAACGTAAGCAAATGAACCAGGGATAAAAAAAAACTGAATTTGTCCAATAGAAACTCTCGTTTGCAACTGTTGGACTAACGATTACCCCCTAGATAAGCTAGATGCAGGCAAGAGTGTGCAAGGCGGTATTGAATGTGTCACTGTCTGTCCATGTGTCACTGTCTGTCATCTCAAATGTTTTACTCGACCTGTGTGCACCTACAATACCAGTCAAAATTTCGGACACACATACTCATTCAAGCCAGCCGCACGCACCCAGAGTCTCTGGTGGCACAGCTAGCACTGCGATGCAGTGCCTTAGACCACAGCGCCACCCGGGAGGCCTGGGATTTTCTTTATTTGTACTATTTTCTACATTGTAGAATAATAGTGAAGACATAAAAACTATGAAAAAATGTATATGAAATCATGTAGTAACCAAAAAAAAGTTCAAAGTTGCCACCCTTTGCCTTGATAGCTTTGCATACTCTTGAAATGATCTCAATCAGCTTCACCTGGAATGCTTTTCCAACAGTCTTGAAGGAGTTCCCACATATGCTGAGCACTTGTTGGCTGCATTTCCTTAACTCTGCGGTCCTAACTAATCCTACACCATCTCAATTGGGTTGAGGTCGGGTGATTGTGGAGGCCAGGTCAACTGATGCAGCACTCCATCAATCTCCTTCTTGGTCAAATAGCCCTTACACAGCCTGGAGGCGTGTTGGGTCATTGTCCACTTGAAAAACAACTGATAGTCCCACTAAGAGCAAACCAAACTCTGCATCTTCAAAGACACAGCGGCTGGAACCAAAAATCGCAAACAGATTTCCACCGGTCTAATGTCCATTACTCGTGTTTCTTGGCCCAAACAAGTCTCTTCATCTTATTGGTGTCCTTTAGTAGTGGTTTCTTAGAAAGCAATTCGACCATGAAGGCCTGATTCACACAGTCTACCTCCAAACAGTTGATGTTGAGATGTGTCTGTTTCTTGAAATCTGTGAAGCATTTATTTGGGCTGCAATCTGAGGTGCTGTCACAACTTTCAACGAAGTCGGCTCCTCTCCTTGTTCGGGCGGCGTTCGGCGATCGACGTCACCGGCCTTCTAGCCATCGCCGCTCCATTGCTTATATGTCCATTTGTTTTGTCTTGTTCCATTACACACCTGGTTTTCATTCCATAATTACTGCATGTATTTAGTCCTCTGTTCCCCACCATGTATTTTTGTGCAAATGTTTATTGTTATGTGGATTTTGTCAGGAGCTATACTTTTGCTATGTTCCGTGTTTTTGGCACGTTATTGTACTTATGTGCTGTCATTTTTGGACCAGAATTAAAGTGCGCCTGTTTATTACACTCTGCTTTCCTGCACCTGACTTCGCCTCCCGTACACACCCCTGACAGGTGCAGTTAACTCCAATGAAGTTATCCTCTGCAGCAGAGGTAACTCTTGGTCTTCCTTTCCTGTGGCGGTCCTCATGAGAGCCAGTTTCATCATAGCACTTGATAGTTTTTGCTTTCAAAGTTCTTCAAATGTTCCGGATTGACTGACCTTCATGTCTTAAAGTAATGATGGATTCTCGTTTCTCTTTGCTTATTTGAGCTGTTCTTGCCATAATATGGACTTGGTCTATTACCAAATAGGGCTATCTTCTGTGTTCCACCCCTACCTTGTCACAACACAACTGATTGGCTCAAAGGCATTGCGAAGGAAATCAATTCCAAAAAGTAACTTTTAACAAGGCACCCGTTAATTTAAATTCATTCCAGGTGACTACCTCATGAAGCTGGTTGAGTGAATGCCAAAAGAGTGTGCAAAGCTGTCATCAAGGCAAATGAATAATCTAAAATGACACTTTTTTGTGTTATTTCATAGTTTTGATGTCTTCACTATTCTACAATGTAGAAAATAGTACAAATAAAGATAAACCCTTGAATGAGTAGGTGTGTCCAAACTATTCACTGGTCCTGTTCTGTACTTTCATTCATAGGATAGGTTGTAGCAACCTCATGATGGGTATAGGGAAAGTTTGAGTATCATGTAGTAGTCTAGACCTATCGATGTTAAATGGAACTGGGTGAATGGAATATGAATGACAGTCATCCAACATGCTGTAATAGAAATAAGACCATGCTCATTAAAACAAATATTGTCCTTCCTCATCATAAACGACACTGAGTGCCACTGATGCACACACGCATGCAAACAAGCATACACACACACACACGCACAAACACACACACAGACACACACATTGTTGTCTGGCTGTAGATCATCTGACCTGTTATAGATAACCTAAGGATTAGTGTCAGGGCTGCAATCATGGTGTATTATCTAGAGGGAAGATTGAAGGGTGCTGAAAGTGCAGCAAAGTACAGAATACATTCACCAGCCAACAACACTCCCTGAATCACACACACACACACACACACACACACACACACACACACACACACACACACACACACACACACACACACACACACACACACACACACACACACACACACACACACACAGGTCAGGGTAAGTAACAGGCTTTGCTAATTCAACCAACACTATTTTTTTCTGTCTCCACATCCTGTTTCTTCATTTAGGGAATCTACTGAGTAGAGACACACACAATACTGAAAACTTTCATCTGTAACTTCAAAGCATCAATTCATATAAGATAAGTGGGATAATAGAAACAAGGTTAGGCTGTCATAGTGGGCCAAATATGAGTTCTGACACATCAAAACAGTTCCATAGCTCCTAAGTAGCACATCAAACATTATTACAGTGGGAAACGCAGTGCACAAAGGTGTGTGCACATACAGTGGGGACAGAATACATAAACCAGAAACTCAATTTGAGGCTAAACTTAATTGTGAAAAGACTTCAAAGTGTGTCTTTGAATGGTGGCTTGGGCAGAATGTTAACTAGCCCAATCTTGGAGCCCTCAAAAACTGCATGGTGAAATAGAGACAACAGACTATGAAATATGAAAATCTGAACTTAAAAGGGGAGAGATTTGTGTCTTGCGTGCTGATGTAGTTGTGTGTTTGTGTGTGTGTTTGTGTGTGTTTGTGTGTGCACGAGCATGCATATTTGTGTGTGTTTGACATGTAGAAAGATAATAGAATAAATAAGAAGAGAGAGAGTAGTGGGGGACAGGAGAGAGCACTTCTCTCCATTTCAGCACCAAGGACAGCGCTCTATTTGTAGAGTCTCACTGAATCAAACAGGACACTTCAACAGGCCGTCTGCTCCGGAGAAACTTGACCAACTTGTTCTCACTCAGACTAGATTCACTCATAATCTCTAATAGTGTCTCTCTTTTCAGACTCTATTCTACAATAGCAGAGACACTGTCTTTGGTGCTGAAGTGGGGTACAGCAGTCTCTCGCTTTCTCTACTCTGTCGCTCTCTCACTCTCTACTCAGTCGCTCTCTACACTGTCTTTCTCTTTCTCAAACACAAGCATACTCACAAAGAAGAATGGAAACATAACTACTTGAACAAATGGATCCCACAACTAGAACCGTTCCCCCTCAGTTCTCCCCACAATCTAAATCTAAGAAATGTATACCCCTATCATTAGTTTTACTCATCAGCAAGACTCTTAATAAACTACACAGATGGTGTTCTCTCCCCCTTGCCTGTCTTGTGTCACTGAGACGCCCCTGCGCAGCATGGGGCCTCGTGCCACTGTGCCACTGTGCCAAAGGGCCTGTCTCCGCCATGGCCTCTCATTACAATGCAAAAGTAATCAGCAACAACAACAACGGGGGAAATAAAGAGAACTTCACAGCTGCACTCACATTTAATCTGTTTAAAAACTGGCATCCATGTAAAACACATGTTCAGTGGGGCTCGAGGAAATGTGGAGAGACGTCAGAAAAGGGAACTAATTTACGGCATAAAACGCTGTTTCAAGCTAGCTCAAATGAAATAGAAAAGTCTGTCATAGCCTCCCTCTAGTCTCGTACATTCCCAGTTCCTGCCTTCTCCATCTTGTGTATAATTTGACTGCGCATTAATTTCCTTGCGTGGCCTAATCTCAGAGCCTAGCCGTCGAACTCCCTTTCCCTTTCCCTCTCTCGAGTTTCCCTTACGTAAAAGCGCTAGTCCAATTAGAATGTTTGTTATCCTGGATTGGGTCCCTCTTTGTGCTGAGAAAAACTATTTCAACTGTAGGTCTCGAAAATAGTTAATTTTCTCTCCGAGTCACAGAGACGAAATCTCCCGCCAGCGACTTGCACTGAGACTCTTTAGAATTTGAAAGTTGGACCACTGAAAGGATTTGATTTCACAGAGCCGACATTCACTGACAAAGCTAATTCCTGGGCTATTCGCTCAGGGTCTTTCAATGACAAAAACTTCTAACTTGTGGGTTAACAGAAAATACAAAAACACTTTTTTCAAACACAAAGACATAGCCTTCCTTTTAGTTACGTTGTTTGGACATCTAGCAAACCCCCCCCCCCCTCCCCCCGCCCGCCCGCCGCCAGCCAATTGTTAGGGCCTGCTCTACAGTATCTCACAGCTAGGCTCTGTGTAATATGCTACATTACTTAGCATATAGAGCAGGCGGCGTGAGGGGGTGATGAAGTGTGTAGTCAAGGGCATGGGGTAAGCTGTCCAAGGTTAATGTCTCATTTCCACAGTGGCCACTCAGTCTCTTCCAGTAGTGGGTAATGTCAAATTCATGGGTCTTTTACTGTCATATATGATTTGAGTGCATGGAAATGGCCAAGGTCTGAATTTATGGTCCTGAGGACTGAGGTCATGGATGTGACTACAATCTAGACATTGTAGTGAGACGCTGCATCACACACACAAGCCTCCAGAAAGTAAAGGGATACAGCATACTAGAATAACAAGCCAAATTATCCTCAGCATGTACTTGTACATTATATATATATTATATACCACCTCGGACAGTTACGTCGGCAGACCAGTCATGATGGATCGGCGGGGCTCCGTGTCGCTAGTAAAGGGTCCAGGCCAGGCCAATTGGCAAAAGAGGTATTGTAGCCCAAGGATTGGCTGGTGGACCTCTTTGGCTAGCTGGTTGATGGGCCTAGCTCGAGGCTAACTCCAGGGTAACTGGTGCTTGCTTCGGGACAGAGACTTAGACAGGAGTTGCCACCCGAATAGCAGCTAGCTAGCTGTGATGATCCGGTATAATGGTTCAGAGCTTGCGGTATGATTCAGAGATGTGGTGGAGAAAAAGCAGTCCGATATGCTCTGGGTTGATATCGCGCTGTGCAGACTGGCAGGAATTGACCGGGTTGAGGCTGGCTGATGTCCGAGATAACGGTGAGGACCGCTAGCAGTGGCTAACTGCCAACTAGCTTGTAGCTAGTTAGCTGACTAGATTCTGATGGGGGTTCCGGTTCTAAAGTATAAAAATAGTTGATATCTGCCTAGAAGGCCAGCATCCCGGAGTCACCTCTTCACTGTTGACGTTGAGACTGGTGTTTTGTGGGTACTATTAATGAAGCTGCCACTTGAAGACTTGTGAGGTGTCTGTTTCTCAAACTGGACACTCTAATGTACTTGTCCTCTTGCTCAATTGTGCACCGGGGTCTCACACTCCTCTTTCTATTCCTGTTAGAGCCAGTTTGCGCTGTTCTGTGAAGGGAGTTGCACGAGATATTCCGTTTCTTGACAATTTCCCGCATGGAATAGCCTTCATTTATCAGAACAAGAATAGAATGAAGAGGTTACAGAAGAAAGGTCTTTGTGTTTCTGGCCATTTTGAGCCTGTAATTTAACCCACAATTGCTGATGCAATTGTCTAAAGGCCAGTTTTATTGCTTTTTTAATCAGGAAACAGTTTTCAGCTGTGCTAACATAATTGCAAAAGGGTTTCTAATGATCAATTAGCCTTTTATAATGATCAACTTGGATTAGCTAACACAACGTGCCATTGGAACACAGGAGTGATGGTTGCTGATAGTGGGCCTCTGTACGCCTATGTAGATATTAGTTCCTTTGTTATTGTCTTTGTTTTAGTATGGTCAGGGCGTGAGTTGGGGTGGGCAGTCTATGTTTGTTTCTCTATGTTAGGTTTTGAGTTCGACCTATTATGGTTCTCGATCAGAGGCAGCTGTCAATTGTTGTCCCTGATTGAGAATCATATTTAGGTAGCCTGGGTTTCACTTTTGGGTTGTGGGTGTTTGTTTTCCGTGTGAGTGTTTGGTCGATTTTTTTTCGTTCACTTTATTGTTTTGTATTTCAGTGTTCAGTTCGTTTCATTAAATATTACACCATGAACACTTATCACGCTGCGCTTTGGTCCTCCTACCTTTCTCCCGAAGACGATCGTTACAGAACCACCCACCAAAAAAGGACCAAGCAGTGTGGTAACGGGCAGCAGCAGCAGCGATCGCAGGACTCCTGGACATGGGAGCGAGATCTGGACTATGTCACAACTTGGGAAGAGATAGACAGGTGGTCGGTCGACCCAGGGAGAGTGCCGGAGCCCGCCTGGGATTCTCTGGAGCAGTGTGAGGAGGGATACCGGCGTATGGAGTTGGCACGACGATCAAGGAAGCCCGAGAGGCAGCCCCAAAAATGTCTTGGGGGAGGCACAGGGGGAGTGTGGCGAAGTCAGGTAGGAGACCTGCGGCAACTTCGGAGAGCGAGAGGGACCAGGCAGGCACCGTGTTATGCGGTGGAGCGCACGGTGTCCCCGGTGCGTGTGCATAGCCCGGTGCGGTACATTCCAGCTCCTTGTATCGGCCGGGCTACAGTGGGCATCGAGCCAGGTGCCATAAAGCCAGCTCTACGCATCTGGTATCCAGTGCGTCTCCTCGGGCCGGCGTACATGGCACCAGTCTTACGCATAGTGTCCCCGGTTTGCCAGCACAGCCCAGTGCGGGCTATTCCACCTCGCCGCACTGGCCTGGCTATGGGGAGCATTCAACCAGGTAAGGTTGGGCAGGCTCGGTGCGCAAGAGCTCCAGTGCACCTGCACGGTCCAGTCTATCCGGTGCCACCTCCACGCACCAGCCCTCCTGTGGCAGCCCCCCGCACCAGGCTGTCTCTCCGTCTTCTCCCTACAGGTGCTCCCACCTGTCCAGCGCTGCCAGAGCCTTCCTCCTGCCCAGCGCCGCCAGAGTCTCCCGTCTGTCCTGAGCCGCCAGAGTCTCCCGTCTGTCCGGAGCCGCCAGAGTCTCCCGTCTGTCCTGAGCCGCCAGAGTCTCCTGTCTGTCCTGAGCCGCCAGAGTCTCCCGTCTGTCCTGAGCCGCCAGAGTCTCCCGTCTGTCCTGAGCCGCCAGAGTCTCCCGTCTGTCCTGAGCCGCCAGAGTCTCCCGTCTGTCCTGAGCCGCCAGAGTCTCCCGTCTGTCCTGAGCCGCCAGAGTCTCCCGTCTGTCCTGAGCCACCAGAGTCGCCAGTCTGTCCTGAGCCGCCAGAGCCGGCAGTCTGTCCTGAGCAGCCAGAGTCTCCCATCTGTCCTGAGCAGCCAGAGTCTCCCGTCTGTCCTGAGCCGCCCTGCTTTTTCTCCCGAAGACGATCGTTACAGATATTCCATAACAAATATTCAATTTCCAGCTAATTTACATTAACAATGTCTACACTGTATTTCTGATCAATTTAATGTTATTTTAATGGACAAAAAACGTTATTTTCTTTCAAAAACAAGGACATTTCTAAGTGACCCCAAACTTTTGAACGATAGTGTACATGGTGGGTGTCAACCTTGAAAGAAATGTGCTCTCTGTACATTGATAAAAGGCTTTCATACTGAATATTGTATTTATTTATTTAACCTTTATTTAACTAGGCAAGTCAGAACAGTGACTAATGAGCCTTAGTCTTACCTCTGGTGTGGCTTGGGCCTCTGTTGCGTCCTGTAGAAGAGTTGTGTGTGACGTTGTGTTGAAAGTGGGAGATCTCCGGGGTGGTGTTAGTACGGAAACTCTCCTTAAACCGTCGCATCAATGCATCCACTGTCTCCTGCTTGGGGTCAAGGGCTGTGGGAGGGATAAAACAACGAGATGTGAGATCTGTTAAAAGGTTTCACACTTAGAGAGGGTTGGTTTACAAAGCATGAGAAACAGGCACTGGTGTGTTGTAAATGCAAACAGGGAAGAGTAAAGCAAACAAACACATTTGAATGATAGCCGGGTTGTGAAAATACTTTGTTCAGCATGTATATTGTATATTAAAAAACAACTGCTTTGCATCAAAGCTGCATTTAGAATGCATATATAATAAAAATGATGAAATACCTTGAATCTACTTTAATTACTGACTGTGACTTTGAGGGCTATACATCTGGGCAGTTTGATATCAGATACCCCAATTGATTGGAACAGAGAAGGTGACAAAACAAGTTTGCAAAGTTTGATTCATTTAGAGTATTTTAGACTGAACAGCTGACTCACGCTAGACTCAGTCTAAATCAAAATGCATTTTGTGTCAAGCACTGTAAATTACAAAGCCTAGTCACAGTAGATACATTGGTACTTATTTGGTGCACTGTTTTCAGTACATTTCCACCTCCTATAAGTACATAGGTTGTTGAAAAGAAGATGGGCTCTGACTTTCTGACTGCCTCAGTTCAACAACCTTTCATCTCTACAGGAATCCCCCTTCAATGGGCTGCCCCTTGCCGCACTGTTGAACACTTCATCCCTAGTTCAATGGAATACACGCTTAACTGAAGGAACAACAAAGACAGAATGCAATATGACGTTTTATAAAATAGTTTGGGGAATGGCCTTGTCTCCGAGGGAAGATCCTCGGCGCCATGTGATGTGATGGCAGGTAGCCCTATGCGGGACTGCTGGCATAACCCCCCCGCCCCCATGACAGGCCTTAAGGTTATTGTATATAGCTGGTGAGGAGGTGGATGGTTGTTGAAAACTGTTGCTGAAAAACAGAAAGTAAGAGAACATGGGAAAATTGACATATAATACATCCCAAGATTTACACCCATTGGTTGATAGAGAGGAAGGTGATAATTGCAAAAGTGAGTCCATAGGTTAAACATCAAGCTTGAGGAATGTGCATTATTGTGCCATGCTCATAGGCTATAAGGTAAATAGGTTAATGACTTTCCGCACATGTCTAATAGGAAAGAGGAGAAGAAACAGGAAGTTATGCTGATGATGATACATTTGCATTCATGCCCACTATGCCCCTAGAATAAGAAACAAAGTGAATTATGTTATGCTTACTGGATGAAGTTAAATTACATTTCAACCCCTGAAGAAATATTTTTTTTTAAATGTTGTCAAGTTTGGCATGAAGAAGCAGTTGTGCAATTCACATCTGAACAAGAAAATACCCCAGAAGCTTTCAAAGTGGGTATCACTGCTGAATTGGGCTGCTGTAATGGACTCAAAGCACAAAGGACTACAGATGAGAAGAAAAAATGGGCCCATTTCTTTCCAGTTAATCTTCCAAAATAGAGCGCTCCAGTTTACAATAGGTAATGGGCATTGTTTGCATAGCCCCCTTTGAAAACCAATATGAGATGGTAGTGAGGAGTTGCAGTGCGGCCCAGGCACATTTCCTTCTACTCTGCAGAAAATATCCAACCCTCGGGGGACTCATATGACCCATCTAAACATGTTCTGCCCCATTTGCGCCACCGAGACAAGAAATGAGAGAGAATATTCTTCCCATTGTTTCCTCAGCACAACAAAAAAAACTAAACCTATCCCTAAAAAACACAGAGGGAAGCGACCATTTATCTAGAGCCTCCATTACCAAGCGGAGTGCTGTTCCCCCATGGCCCGCAATGCATCAAAAGTTCAATTAAAGTGAGATATGTAGACCTGGGAGTCTCTCGGAGGAGCGATGATACATCTGGACATGGGCTATTTACTCGCAGTGCAGTGTGTGCAGGAGCGGAGCGGCCTAAAGTGAGCGACAGAGAGGGGGGTTCGGAGATAGATGTGGCCCGGCTCACAGCGGTATAGCGCACTCCACAGACAGGGTCATTTCTCAACCTCCCCAGCTCTGTCTTTCTGTCTGTCAGTATGTCTTTCAGGTGTGCTCACATCATGAATTATTATCAAACATATATTTGCCGGGAACACTCAGGGAATGCCAATGAGAGAAATAACTAAAGTGCTGAAATAAAAAGTTGTAGAATAAAAGTCAGACAGCATTAAAGTTGGAATTTAAAAGCTCAAAACTAATGCTACTGTCTATCACCTTCTTAACACTAGATGAGTGTATTTGTGCTTCTTTAACAATGGGCAAACATAAACAGAGAATGCATTTACGCTTCTTTACTACCCAATGCTTTACATTATGTAACCTCCACATCTTAAACAGTGGCCATACATACAGTACACTCGAGTATGCCCTCTGCCCTTTAAAATCCACTTAGCAGTGGTGAAACACACGATACTATGCACCATGTCCTTTACTAATGCCCACATCTTGAACAAGGAATGATATAACCATATAACGAACAGCTCACTCTTGGCTCCTTCACGTCCACTTGAACACATAATGTATGAGTGTGGCATGCAGAAACCCCAGCGGAGGGTTCCATGAGCCTGGGAAGACTCAATGAGACGGCTCATCTAATGACAGTGAGACGCTGCATATGAAGCACTAGCCAGCTAGCAAGAGTGCTACGCTAAGACAGTAAATGCACTGAGAATTCCCCATTGGGCCTACGACGGTTCACTTGGCTAATCCACAGGCCTAAACTCAGAAAACAAACAGACTGGGCGGGCCATGTGGGGAGCAGCCACTTAAGCCCTGACCTGCCATGACTGAGGAGTGGCTGCCTGCCTGAATGTGTGAAGGAAGGAGGTTAACTGGGCCCATACATATTGCATGGCCCCTTGGCGCTCACTTTGTTCTATCGGGGAGGCGGAGATGCTATCCCAAATAAGCCCTGTGATGCCCCGTGGCGCACCTCTTCAAACAAATCGTTTGTCTCTTTAGTGTGTTCGGCAACTGCTATCCATATACTTTATCATGCTCTCTCTCTCTCCCCCTATCTGTGTAACTGCCTTTCTCACACACACACACACACACACACACACACACACACACACACACACACACACACACACACCCTGTGACTGGCTATTGGCTATTGATATTGTCTTCTAAATCCAATATGTTTGTTGAGATTAGCTTTAAATCATGCCTGTGTGCTGAGCCTCTGTGTGTCTCTCTTGTCTCTGTATGAAGATATCATCAATTGATATCACTTAGGGGAAAGATGCATGTTGTCCTTTTATAATTGTGGTTCTTTTTTTTCTTTTTTTGGTATTACAGCAAAGCTCTGAATTGAGCAAGTCAACAGTCAAAACAGGTTTCTAATAGTTACAAAACACAAAGCTAGGAATGTTGTCAGGAAGAAAAAATTATGTAATTTCAAAAGTTGAACTACCAAACTGGAAGTCAATTTCCTTCATAGCAGAAAATAGTTGGAGATGCAGGTATGAGACATACTACAGGACCAAAGGTATGTGGACACCTGCTTGTCCAACATCTCATTCCAAAATCATGGGCATTAACATGGAGTTGGTCCCCCCTTTGCTGCTATAACAGCCTCCACTCTTCTGGGAAGGCTTTACACTAGATGTTGGAATATTGCTGCGTGGACTTGCCATAAGAGCATTAGTGAGGTCGGGCACTGATGTTGGGCAATTAGGCTTGCAGTCGGTGTTCCAATTCATCCCAAAGGTGTTCGATGGAGTTGAGGTCAGGACTCTGTGCAGGTCAGTCATGTTCTTCCACACTGGGCCTCCTGAGTGGAGCAGAGGTCTAAGGCACTGTCACCACAGACCCGGGTTCGATCCCAGGCTGTGTCACAGCCGACCTCGAGCGGGAGACCGTGGCGCACAATTGGTCAATCGTCGTTTTGGTAGGGTTTGGCCGGCCAGGATGTCCTTGTCGCATCGCGCTCTAGCGACTCCTTGTGGCTGCCTGGGCGCATGCATGCTGACTTCGGTCGTCAGCTGTACGGTGTTTCCTCCGACACATTGGTGCGGCTGGCTTTCAGGATAAGCAAGCAGTGTGTCAAGAAGCAGTGAGGCTTGGCAGGGTTGTGTTTCAGAGGATGCATGGCTCTCGACCTTCACCTCTCCCGAGTCCGTACGGGAGTTAAAGCAATGGGACAAGACTGTAACTATCAATTGGATATCTTGAAATTCGGGAGAAAAAAGGGGTAAAAAGTACAACAAAAAAGTAATTAAAAAAAATGACCTAATAAAAAAATTATCCCACATTGATCTCAAAATATAATTTCTGTTCAAATCAAATCAAATCAAATCAAATCAAATTGTATTTGTCACATACACATGGTTAGCAGATGTTAATGCGAGTGTAGCGAAATGCTCTGTGAAAATCTTGGACCTCGCTTTGTGCACGGGGGCATTGTCATGCTGAAACAGGAATGGGCCTTACCCAAACTGCTGCCACAAAGTTGGAAGCACAGAATCGTCTAAAATATGCTGTAGCGTGCGTTAAAACTTCTTAGGGATATCCCACTTTTTTGCAATTTTCGCCTAAAATGACATACCAAATCTAACTGCCTTTAGCTCAGGCTCTGAAGCAAGGATATGCATATTATTGGTACCATTTGAAAGCAAACACTTTGAAGTTTGTGGAAATGTGAATTAAATGTAGGAGAATATAACACAATAGATCTTGTAGAAGAAAATACAAAGAAAAAAACCAAACCGTTGTTTTTCTACCACCATTGTTGAAATGCAAGAAAAAGGTCCCAGTTCTAGCCATCACCCTGGTTGTAAATCTGATGGTGTCCACAAGATGGCAGCAGTGTATGTGCAAAGTTTCAGATGGATAACTTGAAACATGAGCGAACTACATGACATTTAGTGTGATGTCATCCAGTTACATTTGGACAAATTGTGAAGGAAAAAATTGCATTCAAATTACATTATTCAGAAAGAATATCGTCAAATCTCTATTCTTGGACTTTGATTGAACTTTTACAGTATTAGTAGCCATATTATAAGTTCAACATTTGCAAAACAACCAGTTTTCATAACTCTGAATATTCTTAGAATTTTTGTCCAAAAGGAAAAGGCATGCTGTCGCAAAAGGTTAGTAGCTACATTTTACTACATACACAGGGTGTCTGGATACTCCCGTAAAGCCCAGCTCATTGGCTATGTAGCTAGCTTTGTTTGACCCAGATTGGTGCTTATTTGACAAAGTTAGAGTTGTTCAAGTGAAGACCGCCCGCGTTATCGGCGTGCAATGAAGGCATCGCTCTCTGACCAAATATGGTGTCCTATAGGATATACTACACCCTTATTGATATAGTGAAGTCTGGTTGCGTTCTAGGATCTCTGAAGAATACATACACATGTGATTTGACCGGTTGAAACAACATTTAGGGTTAGATTTTCACAGATTCCTTTCTTTGCAAATTGAACGAGTGTAAATACAAAATCGATCGTGCATACTATATGGACCTTTTTAGGATGTGAAAAATAATTTTATCTAACAAAACGACACCCCATGTTATCTCAGGGACCCTTTGGATGACCCTTTGGATCAGAGCAATATTTCAGAATGTAAGTACACATTTCACCTTCAGAGGTGAATTTATCGCGGTGTAAAAAGTGTTTTGTTGTTAGGAACTCTCCTCAAACAATAGCATGGCATTTTGTCGCAGTAATAGCTACTGTAAATTGGACAGTGCAGTTATATTAACAAAAATGTAAGCTTTCAGCTGATATAAGACACTTATTTGTATCAACATTTGTTATTTCTGTAAAATCTACGATCGTGACACAAGGTGCTGCATGATTTAGAACTGTCCCATTGACGGGACGCCGATACCTAAGTTCAGATTTACTTTCACTGGAACTGAGAGGACTAGGCCGAACCATGAAAAATTGCTCCTCCACCAAACTTTACAGTTGGCACTATGCATTGGGGCAGGTAGCATTTCCTGGCATCCGCCAAACCCAGAGACGCCCGTCGGACTGCCAGGTAGTGAAGTGTGATTCATCACTCCAGAGAATACATTTTCACTGCTCCAGAGTCCAATGACAGCGAGCTTTACACCACTCCAACCGCCGCTTGGCATTGTGCTTGGTGATGTTAGGCTTGTGAGCGACTGCTCAGCCATGGAAACCCATTTCATGATGCTCCCGACGAACAGTTATTGTGCTGGCGTTGCGTTCAGAGGCAGTTTGGAACTCGGTAGTGAGTGTTGCAACCAATGACAGATTAATTTTGTGCCCTACCTGCTTCAGCACTCGGCGGCCCCAATCTGTGAGCTTATATGGCCTACTACTTCGCGGCTTAGCCGTTGTTGCTCCTAGACGTATCCACTTCACAGTAACAGCACTTAGAGTTGACCGGGGAAGCTCTAGGAGGGCAGACATTTGACTAATTAACTCTTGGAAAGGTGGCATCCTCTGACAGTGCCATGTTGAAGGTCACTGAGCTCTTCAGTAAGGCCGTTTTACTGCCAATGTTTGTCTATGGAGATTGCATGGCTGCGAGCTCAATTTTATACACAAATTTGAAGGGGTGTCCACATACTTTTGTATATGTATATAGTGTAGCTTATTGCAGATAGCTGAATATGGAGGATTTAAAAGATTACAGTACCTGAAGTAATAGCTACTAACAGCACTAGGCTTTCAGAATAATACTTTTGTTTCCTTTACTTATTTCCTTTACTTGACACTTTACATATTATACTTTCCTTTCCTTAGGACAATGTTGGAGGCACTTCTGAGACCGAGGGTCTTTCTCTCCACTGAACGCCCAAGCTAGCTTCTCACTTGCAGCTCAATATGAGCCAAAGCCTCTGTGTCCTTATTTTCCCCTTCAGGATCTTCCTTATCTCCCCTAGTCCCTTATCTGCAGTGACAGTGGGTTAACAGTGTCTTAGAAGCATTGGACAGCCACTTGCGCAGTGCCCCAGTCCATGAGTAGATCTCATGGGCTCACACATCGAATAATGAAGTAAGCGACATATTCTTGTGTGCGAACCCATTAAACCTTTTTGTTTGTCTCACACCTCCCAACACCAGAAGACAACCTTACGGCCACACAGCAGCTGTGTGTGTTTGTGTGTATGTGTGCGTGTGTGTGCGTGTGTGTGCATTTGTGCATGCGTGTGGGCGCATCTGTGTACGCAACTTTCTGTGTATGTGTGCTAGGATACAGATTGTGATACCTTGTGCCATACTGGGATATTTGGTAATAGCGGCCCAGAACACAAGGGGCACGGTCTTCAAACCCCACTGATACTCTGTTATCCGAAGGTTAGCAATACGAACAAGCACATGTAGAATTTTATAGAGAATGCTAACTAAATGCTAACTAGCGCTTTGCAAACATTTTATACAGTCTGTGACCTAAACTATACAAGTATGTCCAAAATGCTAATCCCAGTTTTCTGCACGCACAAAACAAATACTATCCAGCAAGGCTCTTGGTCCAGGAGGGCATTATCTCCTGTTACCAAGCGAATGCTTGATTTTGGAAGAAGCTAATCACTTAAATAGATAGCTAACTAGCTACTAAATTAGCAAACCATATGTACAACTACAGAGCATGAAGCACATATCTTGTAAACAAACACCACATGACTGGAGACACCGTCAAGCTTCATTATGAAAAATTATCTGACAGGTGAAATTAAGAATGCTATCTTTTTTTATCTTCTAAAGTATTGCACAAGTTGTCTGCAGGTATATCCTTAAAAGTAGCTACAAATATTCACATTTATTTAAAAACTTCAAAGAAATAGTTTTGACGGTATTGAAAAAACATACTGTGGCTTTTTCCAAATACACCGGGATACGGTATACTGTATACGGTATAACGCCCAAGCCTATTGTCTGCACACGTGTTTGTCTGTATATGTGCATCCGCCTGATCAAAGTTGGGCAACAGAAACCAGTCATGGGAGTTAGCATTCTATTTAGTGTTTGTTGGCATAACACTGGCCCTCAATGGGATCTCACATTCAATATGTCTGCTAGGAGTGCAGAAGACTGGAAAGGTGAAGGGGATTTACTTCAAGTGGCCGCTCCACATCTCAAACAGCCAGCTCTCCTCCCTCTCTTTTCCTTGCCTCCTCCTTGTCTCTCTCCCTCTTTGCCTCATTTCCACTCTTCCTCAGCCCTCCCTCGAGATCTCATCAGTGAGAAACCCGTTGATACAGAAAGAGAGTGAGGAGGAAGATGGCAGGGGGATCAGTGCTCTCTACTCTCCAGTGGGGACATGGCGGTAACTGTCCTTATTCAATGTCCACCACGACTACATAAAAACACAGGGTAGCTAGGGCGAAGTACAGTAACACGACTAACAAGACATCCGACTGTCAGGCAATTTATCTGTCAGGGCTTTGCCAATTATGCTCATATCAGACTGTTATGCTGATACAGAGTCACAATATATCTATTCACAATGAGATGTCATACAACAGACCAGGCCCACTTTTTCTTATTCACTCAGGTGGGTTTTGCTGCTAGGAAACCAGGCAAGGCTAGAGTGGCAACAGTTATGAGGCCAGCTTACGAAGGTACTGCAAGTTTGGACTTCAGAGGAACAAAACAAATCTACAAGAGCCATGCAAATTCATGGTGGCGGATGTATCCATGAGGGAAATGTGGTTCTCATTAATCTTAAGAGCCTACAAATCCCTGCTGCTTTAGTCTCTAGTCAGTCCACGGGGAAGAGAAAGGATGGGAGCCCAAATATCTCTCTCTCTCTCTCTCTCTCTCCACTCTCTTTCTCTCTCACTGTCCATGTCAGGCTGAGGGATTGAAAGAGACGGAGATAAATGGAAGGGAAATGGGAATACTCCCCAGCTCTGATTCCCTTTGTGATTTATTCAATTTACTGTTGTTTCAAGGCGAGTCTGGAGGGGCAGTCTGAGCCTGCACCCAGGGATGGCACAGCCATGACAGTGCCGCCTCTGGGAGCGTGACGAGAGAGAATGGAGAGAAGAGAAAGAATGGTGAGAAGAGAGAGAAGACTAAAAAAGAGAATGGGGGTGGGCTGAGAATTGGAGAGGTGGGGCGAGGGAGGCAGGAAACAGGTGAGAGGGAGACGGACAGAGATGACGACTGAATGAAGGGGAAGATGGGGGATAGAAGACAGCAACATGAGAGAGAAAGAGGAGATGGAGAATGGACTTGGGGGGAAAGAAAACCATACAGAGAGAGAGAGAGAGAGAGAGAGAGGAGAAGAAAGGCAAGACCAAAGGGAGAACAGATCAAGAGGGCAGGGTAAAGGAGGGCGATAGAAGAGATCAAGAACCGGAACATCTCAGGAAGAATAAAATAAAACCAAAAACCCCGAAGGTGTGCACAGAGGAACAGGGATGAGACCCAGAGAAATCATCAAACACAATCAACATGGACATATTTTAGGGAACGAAACATTGCACATCCCATCACTATGATGAAAGCAGTGTTTCTAAAAGCCATCTGGAACTTGATGTAAAAGACCAAATTGAATCTCTCCATAAAGATGAATATTTTGTACATTCTACAGTGCCTTGCGAAAGTATTCGGCCCCCTTGAACTTTGCGACCTTTTGCCACATTTCAGGCTTCAAACATAAAGATATAAAACTGTATTTTTTTGTGAAGAATCAACAACAAGTGGGACACAATCATGAAGTGGAACGACATTTATTGGATATTTCAAACTTTTTTAACAAATCAAAAACTGAAAAATTGGGCGTGCAAATTTTTTTACTTCGACACAAGTAATCTTTCCAACAATTGTTTACAGACAGATTATTTAACTTATAATTCAATGTATCACAATTCCGGTGGGTCAGAGGTTTACATACACTAAGATGACTGTGCCTTTAAACAGCTCGGAAAATTCCAGAAAATTCCATCATGGCTTTAGAAGCTTCTGATAGGCTAATTGACTTAATTTGAGTCAATTGGAGGTGAACATGTGGATGTATTTCAAGACCTACCTTCAAACTCAGTGCCTCTTAGTTTGACATCATGGGAAAATCAAAAGAAATCAGCCAAGACCTCAGAAAAACAATTATAGACCTCCACAAGTCTGGTTCATCCTTGGGAGCAATTTCTGAATGCCTGAACGTACCACGTTCATCTGTACAAACAATAGTACGCAAGTATAAACACCATGGGACTACGCAGCCATCATACCACTCAGGAAGGAGACGCGTTCTGTTTCCTAGAGATGAACGTACTTTGATGCTAAAAGTGCAAATCAATCCCAGAACAACAGCAAAGGACCCCGTGAAGATGCTGGAGGAAACAGGTTCAAAGGTATCTATATCCACAGTAAAACAAGTCCTATATTGACATAACCTGAAAGAATGCTCAACAAGGAAGAAGCCACTGCTCCAAAACCGCCATAAAAAAGCCCGACTACGGTTTGCAACTGCACATGGGGACAAAGATCGTACAGTTTGGAGAAATTTCCCCTGGTCTGATGAAACAGAAATAGAACTGTTTGGCCATAATGACCATCGTTATGCTTGGAGGAAAAAGGGTAGGCTTGCAAGCCGAAGAACACCATCCCAACCCTGAAGCACGGGGGTGGCAGCATCATGGTGTGGGGCTGCTTTGCTGCAGGAGGGACTGGTGCACTTCACAAAATAGATGGCATCATGAGGGAGGAAAATTATGTGGATATATTGAAGCAACATCTCAAGACATCGGTCAGGAAGTTAAAACGCTAGTTAAGCTTATGGAAAACAAGCTAATTAATTAACTAGTAGCTACCTCAAAGTGCATCAAGCTGTTTCTATTAGTCCTGCCTTGTGTACTGCAGGCTGTTGGGTGAGTAGATACACACTCTCCAAGAGCCCACTGGGTCCTGACCGACAACATACACAACTCTGCCCACCTACTTAACCCTCTACCCCCTGTAGATAAACAGAAAACCCTAGAGTGTATTTTGTATGTGTGTTTTTCACACATATATCTACAGTATAGAAGTCTCCCCTTGCCCAAGTGCTTGAGTAGAAAAGCACTGGCCGTGCTACAAACTGCGTTGCAGGGAAAAGAGGTACCTATCTTCACTCTTTGCCTTTGAAAACGGCATGACAAGAAAAATTGACTGAATAGAGAGCTCCAAATGGGTCCAATTGGAACTTTTCTGGAGCATTTCACTCCTTCCAAATGATGCCCAGAGAGAGAGAGAGAAAGAGAGAGGTGGTGTGGTGGGTGTGAATGTTTGGCCTGCTCTGCCCCACTTACCCATCCAGCTCCTGTGTCATGCACTTATCTGCTGGGTTTTGTCCCCTGTAATGATCGGCAGAAGAGGAAAGCAAGCGAGATGTGGGCAGGAAAAGATTGGAGCTTTAAAACACATAGTAAGACTGTCTCAGACATCCAGGGAAAGGACTGCTGTTCGAGAAATACTGAGCCACAGACACACACACACACACACACACACATGCACACGCACGCACACACAGACAGACACTCTCTCTTCTCCTAAAGACTTTCTCTCCAGGGCTTGTACTTATTGTCTAATTTCTGTCATTTCCTGCCTCTCAAGAGCTTGTAATGTTCAGAGTCAAACGATTTATTTTTGACTACCACTGCCTTTCTTTGTATTTCCAGCCTCTGCTGTTTTTTTCTGCATAGTCTCTTGCCACGGGCCTGTATGAAATATAAATGTGTTTCTTCCCCTGCCTGTGTGCCAGCTGAGGCATTGTGGGTCACAGTCTGATCTCACGCTGCTCCAAGAGAAGCCATGCCAGGACTCTACTGCCACAAATTGGCTAAGATATACACCCGTGTAGCCCAAAATATTGAAATATATTTACATTCACTTATCTACTGTGATCTACTGGAGAATTGCTGGGAATATTTATGAACACACTACGGCTACTTTGTGCATGTGCCTGCAAGAAGTAACCTGGCAACAAGGATTTATGTGTCACCCTTGGCAAGAGGAACCTGTCCCCAATATTGAAGGCTTTAGACACTTTCCAGCTAAAGAACAGACGTGCACATTTGATTCCCTAGCATCTGTCCTCAAGATTCAGTTTCAGTTAAAAACAACCAGCATTCTGTCCGACAATGTACTTGTGTGGCTCAGTTGGTAGAGCATGGCGCTTGAAATGCAAAGGTTGTGGAGTCGATTCCACCAGTACAAAAAAAAATATATATATGAAAAGATATGCTTTGGATAAGAGTGTCTGCTAAATGACCCAGCCCCACCAAAAAAACACATATATTGAAAATGAAATCTTACCATGACTGGAATATTTACATAACAGGTTGATATTACATTATCCAATTGTTTCGCCCTCCTGTTGTTCATTTCTATTTTAACTCATACAATCTCCACCCTTCGTGGAACTTGAATGGTTTCTTATCAGTGCATATGTGTTGAAGCACCGTGCATATAAATAATGCTCTTCACTTCAAGTGTAGAGCAGCAAAATGAGATACAAACAGCCCATCGAAGGAACTCTTCGCCTGAAAGGAACGCATTGAAGTGCACCCCCTCTTATCAAAATCAAATAAAGGAAGAAAAACACATATGATTGCTCATGCGTTGTGCCTCTCAAGCGCTGACGAACTGCCCAATTGATGTGATCTCACAGCCTGTGAGACATTTACATCCCCTGAGACTTCAATTCCCAGCATTCATCAATGACCTCACTTCATCTGTAACCTTGGATACACCAGATTGATTACATTTGGCTCTGTGGATGAAATTCAGGTCCATACAACAACATGAAGTCAGCATCCATTACTTAAAATTGTATCTACTTAGTCAATTGTTCCGATTGAAACGGCTTCAAGTGTATGCCCATGTCTAGCAACAGTAGCTCCATTCTTGCTGGCTAGTTTTAGAAGGTAATGAAGTCTATGAAAAATCACATCAACCACAACAGCCGAGAAGGATCTGTCTGCGACCCGCGTCCTGGCCAAGATCAGGGAAGAAATTATTTTATCAATGTTTATTATTAGTATTTCTGCAAAATCACTGGATGTTTTGGAATCGAAACATGACTGCACATAAGGCGCCAATGTAAACTGAGATTTTTGGATATAAATATGCACATTATCGAACAAAACATACATGTATTGTGTAACATGATGTCCTATGAGTGTCATCTGATGAAGATCATCAAAGGTTAGTGATTCATTTTAATCTATATTTCTGCTTTTTGTGACTCTTATCTTTGGCTGGAAAAATGGCTGTGTTTTTTCGACTTGGCGGTGAGCTAACATAATCATATGTTGTGCTTTAGCTGTAAAGCATTTTTTTTAAATCGGACACGATGGGTAGATTAACAAAATGTTTATCTTTCATTTGCTGTATTGGACTTATTAATGTGTGAAAGTTACATATTTCGAAAAAATATTTTTGAATTTTGCGCGCTACCTTT
Organism: Oncorhynchus mykiss; assembly: GCF_057628025.1. Lineage (NCBI taxonomy): Eukaryota > Metazoa > Chordata > Actinopteri > Salmoniformes > Salmonidae > Oncorhynchus > Oncorhynchus mykiss. Next base: position 26,016,834 of record NC_143050.1, on the reverse strand, counting down.
TCAGCTGAATGTTGTCGAGGTGTTCCGCTTGCGGAACCCCTGCGCTAGAAAGGTTAATTACATTCTTTTACTTTTAGATTTGTGTATTGTTGTGAATTGTTAGATACTTCTGCACTGTTGGAGCAAGGAACATAAGCATGTCACTACATCCGCAATAACATATGCTAAATATGTGTATGTGCCAAATAAAATGTGTTTTGATTTTAGATCTCCTAACTTGCCATATTAATTATCCTAACCTGCTACATTCTTCCCTGGTCTTGCTCGGAAAATGCGGGTCAAAGTCAGACCATATTGTCACAGACAGCTAAAACATATCGAACAGGTTGACTGCCTCCTCGTGGGACAGATGTAATGGAGTTTCAGTGCCCACCCCAGAAACATTTGAAAAAAAAGATATTGTAACTCACCGCTTTCCTGAGAGCTCAGGATTTCATTTGATATTGGAGTGCCTGACTGAAGCCTGAGATATGGTATCCATTTTAGAAACTCCTACAGCCAGACATAATTTAGGGTGTTCCTAATATGGATGCCATACTGGCAACTGAATCGCATGGCAGGAACCATGACTCAAATTAATCACAAATTTACACTGAGTCACTGTGAGTTGTGAAGCATCCCGAGTTCCCCCAGCTTCAAAAACAATAACTTACTGTAGAAGGCAACTGTGGAGAAATATCACCGGGTCCTGCAACAGTGATACTCAGTAATTACCAGCACATGTAAGGGCGGAAATGAACCAGGAAAGACATTATGTAAATGTAATTATTACAGTGTGCCAATTCATCACACTCTGAGATAATTCAGTTAATGGAATGTGCCATAAAATATAATGCTTTTTCCTCAATTGCATATTGAGTGAATGGGTTGGCGGAGTAAAGGCAGCAGCTTCAGGCGCTCTCCTCGACCACTCTACACAACAACAGAAAATCACTAGGCTATTGGCATGTTGTCACTGTATCTTCCACCAAAACAACCATCACTACCTGAAACAAAATCAATAGCTGAAGCCAGCAAAAAAAATATGTGTTTGTTAACCTCCTTGATTCTATAAGATTGGAGGATTATTTTAGCGTTGTGTTTGTGTTTACAGGTATTTGAAGTGATACAATTGAGGGAGTTCTATAATTTGATTACAAAGATTCTCAATTGCTTCCTCTGGATTTTTGTTGTTGAAATGCAGCTGTATAGGAGTTTTTGAACGGAACTAACGCTAGACATAAATGCAATAGCTTATCTACAACAAGTCTCATTCTGAGTTGAATCCTCAGGCTCCCAGTCTTTCTCCTCCCTGTGGAGTGACTCCAGACTAAAGAAGCAGGGATATGTAGGGTCTTAAGATGAATAAAAAGCACATCTCTCTCATGGATACATCAGCCACTGTGAATTTGCATAGCTGTAAAACCAATATTCTCTGTCTTTAAGATATAACGAGAGAGAACATGATTGATCTGCTGTCATAGGATTAATAACTTTAGGGAAAAGCTCATCATGTATAATATTGCTAAATGGAGTAGACCAGATTAGGGCATGTGGAGTCAGTGAAACGTCCATTTTGTGCCCCCCACTCCCCCTGTGTTGCAGTTGCTCACTGTGCTGTGCTGTAGTTGAGTCCTCTGAGAATGCTGAGGTGTGATGTTTCATACTAGGACCTGTCTGTGCTCTTGACCTGCAGTTAGACACTCAACAGTTGAGAGAGAAATATCAACATGCCTTTAGAACAACACAGATATCATACTGTATATCACGATCCGTGAGGTGCCCGTTAATGTTAAATGTGTGGGTTGGTAAGTGTGAGCTTTTGCTCCACGCTACATTATGTTGATTATATTCAGTAGATCCTATACCACTACATCAAAATGTAGCTGCTACTAGGACACAACCTATACTTCTGCTTCAGTGAAGGCTCCTCAGAGGAGGAAGGGGAGGACCATCCTGCTCAGTGAATATTCATTTAGATAAAACTATACTAAATATATTCACTTCATCAAATACCAGATTAAAACACACTGATTTGCAATGAAGATACATTTGCAATGAAGATAGAGTACAGTAGTCTTAACAACACACTATAGGGTAGGACCATGGTGTAGCGGTAGCCAGAGGACAGCTGTTCACCATCCTCCCCTGGCTACATTGACTTCAATACAACATTTAGGAGGCTCGTAGCCCTTGCCCTCTTCCACAGACCTACAGGGTAAGTATTACCACTTCCGGAGGATATCCTCAACCAACCAAGGCAAAAACCCTGTGCTACCCAGGAGCACGAGTACAGGACATCACAAGGCTGCTTCCGACTGTTCTACGACAGATGCCGGGAGCTGACACTGTCGTAGTCCATGTGGGGTCAAACGACATCAGGAGGGCTAGCTCGGAACATTTATTTTAAAGAACTGATTTTGTCATTAAAAGAATCCAAAAAAACTGCCAATAATTTCAGGTCCAGTACCATTGTTGGGCCGCAGGTGTGAAAGATTCAGCAGACTGCTGGCATTACATATCTGGCTGAAAGATTACTGTAGCTTTGCTGAAGTCACTTTTAAAGAGAACTTTGACACCTTCTGGAAACAGAAGATACTCTACAGGAATGACGGTCCATCCAAACCTTCTTGGCTCCTCATCTTGACTTTTCAATGGTCCAAGAGCAGCTTAGTTAATCCTTACCATTGTGACAATGAGTTGTCATAATGCTGCATCAAATGTACATGATCCTAGGGGCATTGGCAAACACAATGTAAGTAACTTTGACACAACTTAATTTGTGTCCCTAATTGCACCGAATATCTCTGTTTATCCTAAAGCTATTGTATGCTGTAATCATGAGCCTATGAACCAGAGTTACACTGTTAGCACTGAGGCGGTGTGCCCTAGTAGGAAGACCACTTTGTGCAGCTCACCCTGCACTATCAGCTCCAATATAAATAACATGAGCAAGTCTACTTCTGATAAGCTTCCCAGTAAAGCACTAAAAGAATCAAGCAACCCAGAAAAGTGTTAAAAATAGCTCATATTGACATATGCTGCCTGAGAAACAAGGTCCATGAAGTCAATAACTTGCTTGGAACAGATGACATTCATATTCTGACTATCTCTGAAACTCACTTAGATAATACATTTGATGATACACATACAGTCTATATTCAGAACCACATTCCTGTAAAATTTAGAGACAATCTAATGTTAAATACTGTTGAAGTAATATGGCTACAGGTTCATCTGCCTCGCCTAAAGCCTGTTCTTGTGGGAAGCTGCTATAGACCACCAAGTGCTAACAGTCAGTATCTGGATAATATATGTGAAATATCAACAGAGAAGTATATTTTCTGGGTGATTTAAACATTGACTGGCTCTCATCAAGTTGCCCACTCAAGAAAAAACGTCAAACTGTAACCAGTGCCTGCAAACAACACAGGTATTGAATCATCAACATGCATTGATCACATCTTTATTAATGCTGCAGATATTTGCTTTAAAGCAGTATCCAAATCCATAGGATGTAGTGATCACAATATAATAGCCATATCTAGGAAAACCAACGTTCCTAAGGCTGGGCCTAATATAGTTTATAAGAGGTCATACAATAAGTTTTGTAGTGTTAATGTTAATCATGTAAAGAATATGTATGGTCTGTGGTGTGATGAGGAACAAACAGATGCTGCACTTGACATATTTATGAAAATTACTGAGAATAATAGCAGATAATATTGCCAAACCTATTTGCCACATCTTCATTTTAAACCGACTAGAAAGTGTGTGTGTCACGACTTCCACCAAAGGTGGCTCTTCTTCCTGTTTGGGCGGCGCTCAGCGGTCGTCGTCAGCGGTCTACTAGCTGCCACCGATTCCCTTTTCCTTTTCTGTTGGTTATGTCTGTATTGGTCTCACCTGTTTCTCATTTGGTATTTGGTTCAGGGCTATTTAAGCCTTCTATGCCCACCTACTTTTGTGCGGGCTTGTTTTCTGTTCTGTTTGTGGATGGTTGTGTTTGGTTATGTTCTTGGACTGTTTGGTGTCCTGTTTTGGGGAGGTCATTATTTTTGCCTGTTGTTGTTGTTGGCGTGACCTTATTCTTACCGGAATAAATACGGCAAACCCAAAGAACCCTCTGCTCTCTGCGCCTGACTCCGCACCCACCACTGCTAGCTACGTGATAGTGTGCCCTCAGGCCTGGAGGGAAGCTAAAGTCATTCTGCTACCCAAGAATAGTAATGCCCCCTTTACTGACTCAAATAGCCGACCAATCAACCTGTCACCAACTCTTAGTAAACTTTTGGAAAAAATTGTGTTTGACCAGATACAATGCTATTTCACAGTAAACAAATTCACCACGTACTTTCAGCACGCTTATAGGGAAGGACACTCAACAAGCACATAACTTACACAAATGACTGATGATTGGCTGAGAGAAAGTGATGATGCAATGATTGTGGGGGCTGTCTTGTTAGACTTCAGTGCAGCTTTTGACATTATTGATCATAGTCTGCTCCTGGAAAAACATATTTGTTATGGCTTTACACCCCCTGCTATAATGTGGATAAAGAGTTTATTGTCTAACAGAACACAGATGGTGTTCTTTAATGGACGCCTATCAAACATAATCCAGGTAGAATCAGGAATTCCCCAGGGTAGATGCTAAGGCCCCTGCTTTTTTCAATCTTTACTAACGACATGCCATTGACTTTGAGTAAAGCCAGAGTGTCTATGTATTTGGATGACTCAACACTATACACGTCAGCTACTACAGTGACTGAAATGACTGCGACACTTAAAGACTTGCAGTTAGTTTCAGAGTGGGTGGCAAGGAATAAGTTAGCCCTACATATTTATAAAACTAAAAGCATTTTATTTGGGACAAATTATGGAACAGCGGGGACTGTGAAGCAACACAAACATAGGCACAGACACATGTATACACACACACGCAATAAGATATGCACTATACACACACATGGATTTATTACTGTAGATATGTGGTAGTGGTGGAGTAGGGACCTGAGGGCACACAGTGTGTTGTTAAATCTGTGAATGTATTGTAATGTTTTTAAAATTGTATAAACTGCCTTAATTTTGCTGGACCCCAGGAAGAGTAGCTGCTGCAAAGCAGCAGCTAATGGGGATCCATAATAAATGCAAATACAAATCAAAGCTTTTGCAATGTGAACTGACATGATGTTCATCCAATCATAGGATTAGGATCAGAGAACCAACCTAGTGTGATGTATTGGGGTTTTGCCACAGAGCATTATGAGGGTTCTATGTGTTGAGAAGAGTGGTGAGTTGGTGACATACTGGATAGAGACTGAGAGTGAAGAGTGATAGTTGAGTATGTTTTGTATATTATTCAAATTAGCTTCTTCAAACCACAGGAGACGGAGGAGGTAGATTATATAATATTGTTTTCTTGGTTTTGGGACTTTATTGTTGTGTGGAGTTAGCAAGGCAAAAATAAATTGCACTAACCTTAATGTTAGCTAGCTACCAGAGCGCAGTTTTCTCCATCAGAATGGCTAGCTAATGCTAACAATGTAGTGGATTTTTTGTTAAAGAACCCCGCTCATTGCCCACATCTAAATTGTTGGAAAAAGCTGCATTAATCATGAGATGGACTAACATCTGCCTATTCAAACTACGCAACACGAGACGGTAAGAAGAAACAGGGTCACAAGCAGCTTATCGGAAAGAATTGGCTTTTACTTAGGGGCACAATGAAAGGGAAAGTTCAGCTAACAAGGGCAACTACAAGGAGCTTGCAAAGGTAATCACACGTTAGGATGCTTTACTTGCTGAGCATATGGACGTTTCTACTGTCTTTTCAGGGATGTCAAAATCAATTCAGAATAATTTGATAACTTCCAACGCATCATCCATTAAAAGTGAGATTAAAAAGAGAGGTTGACGCAGCACATTTCTTCATGCACCCTCATGTAGGCTTTCCAAGATAAGACATAGTCACTCCGGACAGACATGACCAACAACTCATTATATAAAAGTTGCAGCAGCCTAAGTTACAACAAATGAGACAAATGTTCAGTCTGATCAACAGTAGGCTACTAATAATAGCCCCTGCATACAGCCTATGCGCCCTGTCCATCTGGTCAGGTTAAACAAATTGGTAACGTGAATGTGAATGTGGTTTATTTGGTTTATATTCAAACTTGGGCTGGCTAGGCTGCCAACCTTGTCAATTAAAAAGGACTAACTGGAATGAATCAATCAACATAAGCGTGATGAAATAGACTGTGAGTTAAAAAATAAAAATGTAGGCCTACAGTTGCATAGGCCTTCATGATACAAACAAAATCCAAATAAAGCAAGCTCAGTCGTGTGAGTTATATTGTCTATCAGTTGTTGTCTCTGTGAGGAAACCCCCCTGTTAGTTTAGTCTAAATACAATTCATACGAACAAGTATAAGGTTGCTGCAGATTGACAGGGTTTTCATACTCCCCAGGGCCAGGAGTATGAGTTTAAGACCATGCGACCTGATTAGGAAAAACTGGTCCCATCATTTTTTTTTTTATTTTTTTTATTTCACCTTTATTTAACCAGGTAGGCTAGTTGAGAACAAGTTCTCATTTGCAACTGCGACCTGGCCAAGATAAAGCATAGCAGTGTGAACAGACAACACAGAGTTACACATGGAGTAAACAATTAACAAGTCAATAACACAGTAGAAAAAAAGGGGGAGTCTATATACAATGTGTGCAAAAGGCATGAGGAGGTAGGCGAATAATTACAATTTTGCAGATTAACACTGGAGTGATAAATTATCAGATGGTCATGTACAGGTGTGCAAAGGAGCAGAAAAGTAAATAAATAAAAACAGTATGGGGATGAGGTAGGTAAAAATGGGTGGGCTATTTACCGATAGACTATGTACAGCTGCAGTGATCGGTTAACTGCTCATCATAGCCCATATAAAACCTTCTTACAACTGATTCATCCCAAACCCAAACCTATGATGGCATTGCTGTAAAGGAATGTATCTGATATTTGAATTTAAAGCTTAGTCCCCTGCTGTTCCCTGATTAAGAGGTGATGACCACTCCACTCCACTACCATTGTCAACTTTCTCCTGACATGAACTGAAGCCTCATGTGCCCACTCATCCACTGGCACATTGAACATTTTCCTCTTCAAGAACTATCAATTTTCTCTCAATACTGTATGTAGAGTCAATCACAAACTACTACTACTATATTGTAACATTAGTACACATCAATAATTTTACTCCATGGTTGGACTAACTCACTAGCTCTTTTGTCTAACTGTGTAGTGTGTTGTGTTATTGTTTTTTGTCTTCCCAGTCAAATCCTGTCCTGCCCTCAGTGGAAGAGTTGAACTTTTCTCCAACACCATCCATCCATGACAAGACAGTCTTGCACTGAAGCCTCTGAACACCTCAACTCACGCCTCATACCCTCATTCAATCACTGCTGTGATCCCTTCCCAACACTGTAAGTAGCCCTCTCATTCCCATTCCCCATAATAGTGTACTATAAATGTCTTTATTACATGCTTTAAGTTGAAATAAAATTAGTCTTAGACGATTTTTGAAAATCTTTGTCGTCTCCGTGTAGTAATACCTTTGCCGTGGGTCTCTCATCCTCCTCAGTTTTTCAAGTAACCAGCCCCCACTGTTCTTCTTCTAATGTCCTCATTTTCCTTTAATTTACGGCAGAAGAGGTGTTCTCCCACACACCATAACCATCATCATCACCACCACCATCACCATCATCAAGTCCTAATTGTTTGGCATTATCGTGCATGAGGGTCCTCCCATTAACTTCTATGAGTGCAAGTGAGCCAACAGTACCACCCCTATGTGACATCAGTAGAGACTTGGCAACTCTCAGGCAGCTCAGGGCAACGCTTTGATTCATATCTAATCAGGGTTGTCAACCTTCACTTTGACAAATGGCTGGGAGCTCAGTATAATAGAGACTTTCCCTACTTTACTGTTGCTTCTCCGGGGCATCTCTCTAACTCTACTGAACTCACTCAAGGACAATTAACTGTGGTGGGCTTTTATTTTGTTAATTTACTTATGGGAGTATACGTGCGTACACACACACAAAGCATGGCTCTTAGCAGTAGTATGCAAACTACTCTTCAAAATGACTGCAACCTAAAAACACACCAATACTGACAAAAGGTGTAAGTACATTATGTTTGTGTGAAAAGTAACTTGTTGCGTATGTGTTTGTGTGAAAACCAGGATGATAAACGACAAAAAGGTTCACTTTAATGCATTCCTCTTTGCAATTAAAATCCACATATCCCATAAACATACTATACGTTTCTCTATCTCCGTCAACTGCAATATGACGGGCCAGGGTTCCTCAACAGGCTTTCTTAACAGCATCAATGTTGATCGATAACAACAGCAGCAATCTCCAGTGTAACATGCCTTTTATAAAGCCTCAATGAGCATCAAATGAACTGGGCCAAGTACAGAAACTTATGAGATCATTTAGACCAGAACGAGAGCTGAAGTCTTTAGTGCTGTGAGGAACCGAAGACAGACTACTGGTTCATATTATGTATTGTTAGTGTGGAGCCTAGTGGATTATTCTGACAGTATCAGCCCTGTCAAGGCCACAGAGCCCAGGCCCAATCCATATAAACTGAATTGGAAAGGAAAGGAAGGCCATTTGGAATCAATAGCATGGATAGATTGCATGAATGTGTGTGGAATGTTTCATGATGACTGCACTAACAAAATCCCAGCCCCATAGTTTTACAACACGTGCTGCATCAGGAATTTACATCAATCAACAATAATGGTAGTGCTAATTCCCATGGAATGTCCATGTAGACAAGTCCTTCTCTTGGACAGAGAGAATACTATTTGTTCTATTCATCCTGTTTCTATGTGTTGACCTCTACTAAGGTCAGGGCCAGCCAGTAATAGAGTGTATCCTGTAGGTGTGAGACAATGCCCAATTTCCAGAGAAGGGCACACAGAATTCCCATTCTTTAATGACAAAAACAGGCTATCAAGTTATTCATCATGTACCACATGATGAACAATACATAACAGTGGAAGATAGGATGGGTCACTTCATTCAATGTTAAAGGGGTGGATGGCTTGTTTGAAGAGGTTCCAGACAGTGCAAAGACAGTCAGGCAGAGTGTACTGAGTTCTGACGCCGAGACAGGAAGTCTGGAAAAAAGTGTTGTTAATAGTCAAATACAATTTGAGTGTAAAAGATGGGAAAGAGGTAGATGGAGGGGCCAGCTCACGTACAGTACATCTTATTTTTAGGAGGAAAGCTCAAGGACTAGGGTCAATTTATGTCCTCAACGTGAAATGATCCAGATACATTTTTAAACATGCACTTTCATTGAAGTCCATACAGAAAAACTTAATTAATGGTTTTCTGTCTGTTTTAGTTAGCCACTCAATGCGGATGACACTATTTCCTTAAAGCTATGGCGATATAAAATAACAACCGCAGTGATCAAAAGGACACTTTGATGCTTTGTGTACATTTAAAAAACAAAATCATCATCCCATTTAACTCAGTGGTAACCTAAAAAAGTCCAGCGGCATACAAAGCAGCCGTGACAATTTCCACCACTGACATTGTCGCCAACTGAAGCCTTAATTCATCGCTAAATTCTTTCAATTAGCAGAAAGCCAATTAAGAGATAATGCGAGCCTACCCTTTCCATCCCTGTCATCTTAGGCATTGGGGAGGGAGGACTGTTGAGTCAGTGTGAATCGGATGGCCTTTCATCTTTCCTGTAAATGGGCCTTAAAGCAGGCATGCTTTCAAATGTCACCACCTCGCTGGCCATATCCACACACAGGGGAGGAATCACTGTGGCGTATAGGACCACTGAGCACATTCTTCATATTAATTGGCCGTGGCCAGATCTCCTTCATGGCATCTGGGGTAATTGTGTTAGATCTTACCAGAGGTGAAATGTTCCAACACCATCTGATTCGACAGCATTCCGTTTTTATGTTGAGAGACATCATTAAACATCAATCGTTGTTATTGTAGGGACAGCTAAACGATACCGTAAATGGGACAACGGAACGATTAATTCACCGTAAATAAAGGCGATGAGGCCTCATTTCACTCCGGGCCAATCCGAGGGAGCAGTGGATGTGCATTTACAGCTGTGTTCCCCCTGTTCGCTCTTCCTTTCTCTCCTTTTATTTCACTCATTGTTGTAAACACCACGCAAGTGCTGGTTGATAACTGATGACAAACGAACGCCAGGTGATAAAGGCATAAACCCTGCCAGCGGGGACGCCACAAATCAGCCAGCCATTGTCACTTATGGTGGATGACTGGCATCGCCATGGTGACAGGATGAATTGGAAAGCTCAGTGTGTGACACTGGAGGCAGCACTGAGACAGACACTGGTGATTGATACAAGTTGGTGGATGGATGGATGGATGGATGCTCCTCTCTTTCACCAAAGATACAAATAACAGAGACAACACAGGTTGGTATTAATGCTAAAGGGAATCCTTGTTCCTATTTGGGCGACCCGACCAAGTTCAGAAATGTAAGTTATAAATCTATCATAGTCATTGAAAGCAAGTCTAAGAATCGGTAGATCTAGTCTATGTGCAATATTTCTATGCTTCCAGTTCTTAAGTAAATTGTTTGTCTTTTAATTTGGGTTTTGTACACCAGCTTCAAACAGATGAAAATACAATATTTTTGCTTATGGAAAATATGTTTCACAACAGTTTAGATGGTACAATGATTCTCTACACTATACTTGCTTGTTAAGTCGCATAAACTGAAATTTGTCTATTTGAATTTTAGCAACCATAAAATGGTGCGTTTTTAACACAGTCAAGGAATTAATTGAAGTCGGATATGCTAAAGGAGATACTAGCATTCAAGATCATCATTGTCTTTTTTCTCTGTAAGCTGCAAAAGAGGCAGGTGCCTTAACATATTCACTTGGGAGTCTTTAGTGTGGGATGCTTAGTATAGCAGGAAGCCGTGCTGAGGTGTGTGACCTTCTACCCCCATTGATGTCAAATGTGAGTGCAACTGTCCTGTTGACATCAATTTATGGTTCATGGCCTATTTTTCTACATTTTAAGATCATGCAAGATATCATGATGAGAATATAAACCTGCAGACTGGGAGATGTTTTGTTTTTCCTCTGTTTCCTTGCTCTTCCATAAGATCTGAGGCCAAGGCCACCCCATGACACTCATCTGAGATTTGATTATAAAGGCAGAGATGCAACAGGGTAATTGGCCTGATTTATTTTCTATTATCTCTCTCTCTCTCTCTCTCTCTCTCTCTCTCTCTCTCTCTCTCTCTCTCTCTCTCTCTCATGTGAACTTGTTTACTTGTGTGTGTGTGCAAGTTTGTGTGTGTACCATTGTGAGTGTTTGTGTAACTATGTGTAACGCTCCTTACAGTTTCAGCCATGATTTCAAAAGGGACTACCTGTAGCGATAATACAAGCCAGATAAGTTATTTTACTTGACAGGCAGGGAACACATCAGACAGGGACCCACCCAAGCTGCCATTAGCAGTGTTTATGCAGTCCCAATGAGCCTGGGTGACTGACTCGTCAGGGAGTCCCTGTCCAAGTGGCCAATGCTGCTCTGCAAAGGACACAGGGAAACACAGCTATCGCTCGGTACTCTCTAATATTTCACAAAACACATTCTGCCAAACCGTTTTATATTGAAAACAACTGCTTGCAATCTATTCCACTCTGTGGAGAAGAGAGATTGTACATCGGGTGGGAAATAGAGGACAGGAAAACAGGAACCTGACAGATACCCTATTCAGTACACACAATTCAATGATGAATTATAGGATGCACACAGTAGTTTTTCTTGGTTATTGCCTAGGGCCTACAACTTCAATACAAGTGGGAATGTAAATATACAAGTAAAAATAAACATTTATTGGGAAGTGTTTTGACAAATGCCACGATAGACCCAATAAACTGTGATCTTCCGTTTCTTAATTCTGTAAATAAATGAATCAACTAATTCAGTGTAGCCAAGCGTACTGGTTTAATTGCAGGCGACGTAACGTAAGTAGCAGACACATCACGAGGACATTAGGAACGGTGGTCCTCACTACGGGTTGATGGTAATTGCTGTCCTGGCGCCCGGGAATTATGTGGCACCTGATTTATGGAATGACGCTGCCCAACGCATGCACCAGGTCCCCACTGAATAACCAAATGACAGGCCTTTGGAAGCCCGGTGTAAAGACTCAGACACACACAGGAACCTCTGAGGCAAGCTCAATAATGCCTCCAGATAGGCCCATTCAGCAGACTGAGAATGGGGTCATCTGTTAGCTGAGACAGACAGATAAAGGAGCGCCTGGTATTTGGAGACCTTTGGGAGGCACGCTGACATATAAAAGGTAAAGCGAGTTAATCGGCTCTGTATTCAAATTATATGGCTTTGTAGGTGTGAGTTGGTGGATACATGATTGTTGGAAATGCCTGGAGGTTTGTGTTGTTGGGAAAGGATGCTTCAGTATTTAGAGCCAGGACTCTTTACTGACCTTGGAAAACCCCAGGCCCCAGTTATGGGCTATTTCTAGGGCTTGGTGGTTTTCCTGCTCAGGTCACGTTAGTCAGGAAAAACTCACGGACCTGCATATAAATTATACACTCAAGTCCGAACATTAATATGAGACTTAAGACTGACTGTCTGTTGTATACAGCCCAAGGGTGTAATATGTAAATGAGCATGTCTTCTAATTTAAAGTGCACAGAATGACCAGGAGGAGATGACAAGTATGTTTTTTTCCGATGGAGAGCCTTTGATGTCAACTAAAACCAGTGTCCCAAACCTGCTGTTAGACGGACTGTGGGTCCTGCAGCTGCTTCCCTGTGCGGTGACAATACCTTACAGCCAGTGATTAGCACAAGGACAGGTTTTTAAAAGCAGACGATACGATGTAAACAGGCCAACTTGAAGAGCTTGTTTTATTTTACTGGCTGCATATGGAGGAGAGAATGGAGAATGAACAGAAAAAGGAGGAGTGACAAGACTAATCTCCCAGAGAGCAGGTTCCGAGTGTCTGAAGTTTGTTTGTTTTTGGAACAAGATGGCACTAGACAACGCAGCGAGTGTCCATCTTTGTTCATCTGTGTCTTATTTATAGGAAGAGAGATAAATCATCCTGGAAAAAGGAAGCAGCAAAAAAGAGAATGCAGAAAAATAGATTTTGTGATTTTAACAATCTGGTGATTTCCACAGATTACAATATAAATAACACACAAGATCAGGATGCAGATATTCCCAGTTTTGAATTAATTGAGGCGATTACTTATGCAGGCTAGCCGGCCGTATGGTGGATGTGTTCAAGCGGGAGCTGAACTCGTGCCAAGAGGATACACTTCATGATTTATTCAAAGCAAAGGCCCCTTTTGAATTGTCTTTATTACTTAAGCAATAAGGGATAAGGTGGTGTGGTATATGGCCAATATACCAAGGCTAAGGACTGTTCTTATGCATGACGCAACGCGGAGTGCCTGGATACAGCCCTTAGCCGTGGCATATTGGCCATATTCTATAAACCCCCAAGGTGAGTTATTGCTATTATAAACTGTTTACCGACATAATTAGTGGAGTAAAAATAAATATGTTGTCATACCCGTGGTATACGGTCTGATATACCACAGCTGTCAGCCAAACAGCATTCAGGGCTCAAAATACAAAGTTTATAATTTGAGATATATACTGAGCATCATTAAAAAAAATCTGGGAGGTGATATTATATAAAAAATTTAAACTAGACCAAGGACATTCCAAGAGCTAATAAAGTGCGTTCAAAATACTGCTTCATGAAAGAAAACCTGTTGCCTTTTAATTTAAATGTTAGCATATGGAATGATTTCTTCAGGCAACTACTATTTCCCTATGATTCTTCATATCAGTCCGTAAATGATTAAATCAACATTGAAGCCATTTGAAAACATGCTGCTGCTGTTTTGAAGAAAAAAAAATATCCAGGTACATTTTCAATTACATTACGTTTTCAGTGGCATTACACTTGACTCTCTTTAGCACAGCAATCTGGCCCTACTGCTGTTAGCTTTACAGAGAAAGCCTCCCTCCACCGACACAAAAAACTGGGAGCACCAAAGTATTAGCCTTTCAGCTACAGATGAATAATGCAAAGTTCCTTTCCCAAAAGAAAATGTATCACATGAAATGAAAGGATGGCTGTGTCCTGGTCCCTCTCTCCTCACCGGGAGCGGTGTTGTGGGTTCAGGAAGTTGAGTTTGGCTAAATTGCTTTTTGCTGAATGATAAATACTAGTAGAGAGAGGAGGTAGCCCCGGGAAACGAGATGTTAAACTTTGCCATGTATAATTTAACATGACACGAATAGCGCTCACATTGAAAAACCACCCCTGCAATCCGCCACCCCTCAATTATTAAAGCTGAACTTCCCTGGGGTACAGTGTGGTTCAACGTGGATATGATGTAATCTACAGCTATTACAGTGACCTGCAGTCACATTTAATCCACAACCAGAATTAACTATGGAGAACAACTCATTAAATTCTACTATTAGGCTTTTTTCAGATAACACATTCCATTTTTCACATCTATTTTCAACACATTATATAAAAAGTTTTAAAAAATTGTTGTTGCTTTGTGTCCATAGTATAGGACACAGTTCCAGGACTACACACTGGATTGCGATTAGCGAGGGTCAATGAGTTTGACTCATCGAATCACCCCCATTAGTAAGAGGCCAGACCAATGTCAATGACCTTCTCCATCTTGACTTGTACTCATTATTTGTGGTTGACAGAAACACGGGGCCAATGGCCATTTTCTAACATGAGATTAACCAAGAGGACGGAGACAGTGTTTCAGAGGAAAACACATTTCTACTTTTTGAGCTAATCCTATCTGAGTCATAAAATATGAACAGCGACTAAGCGAAACCAGTTGTGCGTAGAATATTTGAAGTGTAACTGTCACGCCCTGACCTTAGTTATCTTTGTTTTATTTTTTATTTTGGTTAGGTCAGGGTGTGACGAGGGTGGAATGTGGGTTTTCGTCTTGTCTAGGGTTTTTTGTATATCTATGGGGTTTTGGGATTGTCTAGGTAAATGTAGGTCTATGGTGGCCTGAATTGGTTCCCAATCAGAGACAGCTGTTTATCGTTGTTTCTGATTGGGGATCCTATTTAGGTTGCCATTTTCCATTTTGGTTTGTGGGTTATTGTCTATGTGTAGTTGCCTGTCAGTACTTGTGGTGCGTTGTAGAGTTGGTTCAGTCTTCATTAAAAGAAGTATGTATTCTTATCACGCTGTGCCTTGGTCTCCTCGTTATGATGAACGTGACAGTAACATACATTCCTTTGGATGTAGAGCACAGGACGAGGAATACATAAGGATTTCATAGTTCGATGATTTGTCACCAAAAGTGGTTGCTTTTCAATAAAAATGTTGAACAGAAATATATTATATTCTCAATCTGTTTCAACAATATAGTGACTGTGTTATAGTCTAATCTGTAGACTACGATGGACTGTAACATACTCCAGTAGTACCCACCTCTTTTATCCAGACTGTGTTGGACGCTGTCCTCCCCCTTCCTCAGGCTGTCAGTGTGCTGGCTGTGGTTCAGTGTCCCCTGGCTGGGCCCATACTCCTCCAAGCCCAGGACTTTCCCATCGCTCAGCTGGTTGTGGACCTGGTTGGGTGTGGAGGTGTGTGTGTGTCCCATCTGATCGTCCTCATCACAGTCATAGTCATCAAGGATGGGGGTCTCCCGGATGGGCATGCCAATAACAGAACTGTGCTGGAGCTGCCGGGAGCCCCGGAAGCTGTCCCTACCCTGGGGCCCCAGCAGCACAGAGGGGATGTAGTGGATCTCATGGGTGGCCTCTGTGCTGGCGCTTTTCTGGGGGACACGTCGGCGCTTGCACCAGCGGTGACGTGTGTACAGCACCAGGGTGAAGAGGAGGATGAGGAGGAGGAGAGCGATCAGGCCTCCCTGGAAGAAAGAGGGAGAGAGACGTCAACAAGCATGCATTTGCACAAAAAGAGAGACACTATTAGAGATTATGAGTGAATCTAGTCTAAGTGAGAACAAGTTGGTCAAGTTTCTCCGGAGCAGACGGCCTGTTGAAATGTCCTGCTTGGTTCAGTGAGTCAACAAATAGAGCGCTGTGCTTGGCGATGAAATGGAGAGAAGAGCTCTCTCCTCTATCTCTTATTTTCTTTCTCTTTCCTTGTCAAAGACACACACACACACACACAAAGCCAGTTAGTCCCACAGCCCTAGGAATTACACATGCCAATATGTTAAGGGTGTTACTAGCCTAACTAAACCCAATCTTCGTCTCCAAGCCATAGCCTACCCCTCAAAGCCTGCTCATGTAAAGGCACATCCATCACCAAGGCACATCCATTGCTACATGGTTTGTCCCATTTCATGCCATCACAGACACATCAACAACCTTCTAGCAGCCAATCTGAGAGTGAATAGCACACTTAATCCATACACATACAGGCCTGTGTATAGAATGATAGAGCGGACATATTCCAAGAGTAACCAACAATTCTTTACACTAGTGGTCAATGGATAGACCACAGTGAGAATCAGACAAATCGCGACCACCCTAATGCCATCCAGCCTCTACTGCAGCCAGACACCGAAAAAGCACAGTCGCCGTATTTTGACGCTACACCCTTCCCACAATTCCCTGTGCTTACTGTATGATACATAACAAGAGCAGATAGGGTTATTCATCACAACATTTAAAATTCCATCTTCATGAGGAAAAACAAACCTCTCTCAAATTATAACTCATGCACTGCTGGGTGGCCATAAATCACACTAGGAAGAGATGGGCAACTCCAAGGAGAGGAACGTCCTCTGGACAAATGTGTTCATTAATCTCCAATAGGAGAGCGGCGTCTGAGAAATACACTCCCCCTCTGAAACAAAGTCACCCGGCAACAACAGAAGAGAGCGCTCCTGTTTCACAAAACGTACAGAACTCCAGGGAAACTGTTCAGAACTTTTCAGAAATTCCCATGGCTAAAAGGATGGTGTAGAAATGGAATTGAGACTGGCAATGTGAAATTAGAAACATAATAAATAATAAAAAAAGAGGTAAGACCTGGGCTTTTCAAAAACAATGGTCAGTGATCATAGCTGTAAAAGAAAATATATGCGCCAATAATCCTTACTGACTATTAAAATGTAACATTAGGTGGTTCTACTTTTGCACTCTCTTCCATTCAAACAACAATGTTAATTCATAGTGGTGGATGTATCCATGAGGGATATGTGGTTCTCAGTCATCTTAAGACCCTACATATCCCTGCTGCTCTGGAGTCACTCCACAGGTAAGAGATGGAGGATTCAACTCTCTCCCTCTCCATCGCTCTCGTTTTTTTAATCCCTCTCTTTCTCTTCCTCCCTTCATCAGTCTCTTTTGCTCCCCTTTCAGCTTTCTTTTCCTCTGCTCTCTCCCTCCCTCTCTCCCTCCCTCACAGATTACCACCTACTCATATGGCGCATGGTCTGGCCACAAACTCACGGCTTACAGCACTGACGTTTTTTCAACATCCTTTAGAACCAATTAAGAATAAATGAATAGATTAACAAATGACTGAGAGCTAAAACCATCTGGCAGAGTTGAATATGCAACCAAGCTGCTACATCAACACTGAGCCACAATGAATGCATCCTATTTCTCATCGTCATACTGAAAGCCAATATCCATGTATTCAATAACGAATAGGGATGAGTGGATCAAAATGAAGCATCAATGTGTTGTACAGCTGACACAAGTATAACCCCTCTCATCAGCAGGTTAGCATTTGTTTTTGTCATGAATCTTGTTCTAGAGGCAGCTCTGCAGAGTGGTCATTAGCTAGCACAGCCACAATGTTATAATATTTTTTGCCTAACCCTAACTTTAACCACACTGCTAACCCTAATACCTAACCTTTACATGACATTAAGTTAGCACATTTTTGTTTTCATAAATCTTTACAATATAGCCAATTTCGACGTTGCAGCTGGCCTAACTAACAAGAAATTGCACAGTTCTGCCTCCAGAACAAGACTCATTACAATAAACATCAACCTGAATATCATCATGCTCTGCTGAAGAGGCTCTGAAATAAAGACAAGCTCTTGTCAGTGATTTTCATCATAATAAGCTTTGCCCCGGGGATAAACTGTGGAATAAAAACAACAAAACACTAAGCTAACCCATCATGCACCTGTTCAGTTCTGTAGCCACCATCTTGGCACAAGGGAAGCAGCTCTCTTCCTGGCAGGCACACTGAGAAATGAGATAGCTGTAGTACATTCATCTTCAGGAAACTCATTGAACAAACAATGTATCCACACATACATATACATATGCGTACATCTGTGTACATAGTAACATATTAATTTATCACATGCACAGACGCAGATGAATATACTCATGTACTGTACATGAAAGAAAAAAGTAATCCATGACCCCCACACACATACACTCAAACATCTGCTCAATTTCTGTGCCTTGACATGGGTACATCTGTGCGCGCACACACACACAGTATTTTACCACACATACACACACCCATGTACTGTACATTAAATAAAAAAGTAATCCATACCCCCCACACACATACACTCAAACATCTGCTCAATTTACGTGCCTTGAGGCAATGCAATACCAATTCCGAGATGTATTTGATACAGAGTGGTGACTGTGTGTACCTCTCACATCAGTGAGGGTGTTAACAGTGCTGTACCACAACAAGTGGATGCTCTCATAGGCCTGTTTCTGGGTGAGCAAACTGTTGTAGCCTACATCAGATGAACCCTCAGTGGAGTGGACCTGAGGCCCTGCCTCACCCTTTCTTTCTTTCTTTCTCTCTCATTCTCTCTTTCTCGCTCTCCCCCATCCCCCTCTTCCCCACATGAAGTTAAAGTGCCATGTGTCCAGGCAGCTGCTATCTACTCTCCCCATCCAACTGCAACTCCCAGAGCCAAGGGACGGAAGACTCGGCTCACTGGTTACTGTGGCCACTTTATTCTACGCCTACAGGGGAACCTTTCCTATCACCCACCAGGTTCAGGAAGTGATGTCACCAGGAGTGTGGTCTCAAACAGGTAGTGTGACAAGATGAGGAGATGGAGGGGAAAAGAGCTGCGTGTGCTGTGAGCCTAGAGTTGTCCCCTATGATGTTTTCAATGAAGCTAGGTGACTGAGAAGAATATAGTTAACAATTGTAATTGTGATTCAGAAAAATTTAAAATTAAATGAACCATGAAGTACACTGCATGTGGTGAGTTAATTGTAAGAACAACCAAAACAGAGAAAGTGAATTGCTAAATAAATAAAAAATATTCACAGCCAACATAAAAATACTTCCAAGATAATTGAAAAATGAAATATAGAAAGCCCACAACCTGAGCCATGAAATCATCAGGGAAATGACATTGACCCTCGGTGGCCCTACGTAATCATGAAATCTGATTAAACTCTGGTTGAAAACTGAATGGAAAATCTCCACAAGCTTAACTGAAAATACCAGGTTGACCTCCACATTCTGTTTCTCTTTGTAGTATGGCTACAGAAAGGCAGGCGTGTTGGTTGGCTCTGTCTGATTGGCTATCAGTCCCATCACCACCCACCCCTGAGCCCCCATCACCTCCCCATCCTCCATGCCGCCCCCCTTGGCCCTGACTCTGGTCCCTGGGCAAGGTGAGAGATTTGTGGGTAGATTTGCCTGTTGCTGGCCCTCCTGAATTACAGCAGGGAATTAGGCCTGAGTTACTGCTTTGCCGCACACCCACCCTGCATCTCACAATGCCTCCCCTCCTCCTCCTCCTCCTCAGCCAAGCAGTTCTAGCCAGCCCTGGCTCTCTGGATCTCTGGGTGTCATCATATGCAGAGGGATGCCCTGCATACATAGATCATTGAGATAGATAATGTTTTATTTATATTCAGGGGAATCTATGTGCAGGGAGAAGGAATGAAAAGGAATGAAAAGCAGATCGAGAGAGCAACGGGAAACGAACAGAACAAAAATGAGTACATGCTGTCAACTTCCAAGCTGTCACAGAGCTGGTCATAACTCAGCAGACTTGAAACAGACACCACAGCTACATAACAGGCTGTAAGACCGCATGCATCAGAGGAAAATAGCCAGTTATTATATAACTGATTTACTAAGTTTTTGCAACACTGCAAAAGCATGAATAATGTTTGGTTCCCCAGAGTAAATTCAACATTGAATGTATCAATAAACAGTGCTTGTGAGAAGGGATACAGTATTAAGATAAAGTATAAATGAAGACTGTATTCTGTTTGAGCCTCGTGTTTGGTGTTGTATTCTGTTTGAGCCTCGTGTTGGGTGTTGTATTCTGTTTGAGCCTTGTGTTTGGTGTTGTATTCTGTTTGAGCCTCGTGTTGGGTGTTGTATTCTGTTTGAGCCTCATGTTGGGAGTTGTATTCTGTTTGAGCCTCGTGTTTGGTGTTGTATTCTGTTTGAGCCTCGTGTTGGGTGTTGTATTCTGTTTGAGCCTCATGTTGGGTGTTGTATTCTGTTTGAGCCTCGTGTTGGGTGTTGTATTCTGTTTGAGCCTCATGTTGGGAGTTGTATTCTGTTTGAGCCTTGTGTTGGGTGTTGTATTGCCTACTTTGTCCTTGATGCCAGTGATGTGTAAATGTGGTCCGTGGTGTGAGTTGAAAAGGGTAGGGTGAGTCAGGGCATTAGAGTTTCAAGTTTTAATGTCACATGCACAAGTACACTGAAATGCCTTTCTTGCTAGCTCTAACCCCAACAATGCAGCAATAACAATGTAATATTAAAAATGACAAGGTCGAACAAAAAAATAAGAAGAACACGATAAAGTAGGTAAGCATACTATATACAGAGTCAGTTCCAGCACCATATTTACAATGTGAAGTCATACTGGATCGATAGAGCTAGAGGTAAGGTGACAAGGCATCAGGATATATGATAAACAGAACAGCAGCAGCGTATATAATTATTGTATGTGAGTGGGTGTGTAGAGTCAGTTTAAATGTATGTGCATATGTTTGAGTGAGGAAATTATGGAGTGTTTGTATGTGTGTTAGAGTATCAGTGTGAGCAGTGTGTGCCCTGTGAGTGTGCATAGAGACAGTGCAAAAAATAAGAATAAAATACAAAAATAGTCTGTGTAACCACTTTGTTAGCTATTTAGTTAGCTATTTAGCAGTCTAATACACCAGCTGACTGCTCAGCTGTCAGGGCATCTGACACAGCTTTCACTGACTGAGTCACAGATGGAGAGGAATGATGTCTATGATACAGAAGCACTAGTATGACATGGTTGTATTGTAATACTTGTGATAAACTGAAATTGGTTGATTTGTTGATATTATATAGTGCATTCGGAAAGTATTCAGACCCCTTGCCTTTTTCCATATTTTGTTATGTTACAGCCCTATTCTAAAATGTATTACGTTTGTGTTTTGTTCTCATCAAACAATTCAAACAATACCCAATAATGACAAAGTGAAAACAGATTTTTAGAAATTTTAGCAAATGTATAAAAAAATATTTTAAAAAAACATACTTTACATATGTATTCAGACTGTTGGCTATGTGACTCAAAATTGAGCTCATGTGCATCCTGTTTCCATTGATCATCCTTGAGATGTTTCCACAACTTGATTGGAGTCCACCTGTGGTAAATTCAAATGATTGGGTGTGATTTGGCAAGGCACAGATCTGAAGAAGGGGACCAACAAATGTCTGCAGCATTGAAGATCCTCAAGAACACAGTGGCCTCCAAAATGTTTACATGGATGAACTTTGGAACCACCAAGACTCTTCCTAGTGCTGGCCGCCCGGTCAAACAGAGCAATCGGGGGAGAAGGGCCTTAGTCAGGGAGGTGACAAAGAACCCGATGGTCACTGTGACAGAGCTCCAGAGTTCCTCTATGGAGATGGGATAAGCTCTACGGACAACCATCTCTGCAGCACTCCAATCAGACTTTCATGGTAGAGTGGACAGACAGAAGCCACTAGTCAGTAAAAGACACAGGACAGCCCGCTTGGAGTCCCTAAAGGACTATCAGACCATGAGAAACAAGATTATCTGGTCTGATGAAACCAAGATTGAACTCTTTGGCCTGAATGTGAAGCGTCACTTCTGGAGGAAACCTAGCAACATCCCTACGGTGAAGCATGGTGGTGGCAGCATCATGCTGTGGGGATCTTTTTCTGCGGCAGGGATTGGGAGACTAGTCAGGATTGAGGTAAAAATGAACAGAGTAAAGTACAGAGATCCTTGGTGAAAACCTGCTCCAGAGCACTCAGGACCTCAGACTGGGGTGAAGGTTCACCTTCCAACAGGACAAGGACCCTAAGCACACAGACAAGACAACGCAGGAGTGGCTTCGGGACAAATCTCTGAATGTCCTTGAGTCCGGACTTGAACCAGATCGAACATCTCTGGAGAGACCTGAAAATATCTGTGCAGCAACACTCCCCATCCATCCTGACAGAGCTTAAGAGGATCTGCAGAGAATACAGGTGTGCCAAGCTTGTTGTGTCATACCCAAGAAGACTCTGTAATCGCTGCACAAGGTGCTTCAACAAAGTACTGAGTAAAGGGTCTGAATACTTATGTAAATGTGATATTTAAGGGTTTATTTTTTTTAAATACATTTGCAAAAGATTCTAAAAACCTGTTTTTGCTTTGTCATTATGGGGTATTGTGTGTAGATTGATGAGACAAAAAAACGATTTTATCCCTTTTAGAATAAGACTGCAACGTAACAAAATGTGAGAAAAGTCAAGGGGTCTGAATACTTTCCGAATACACTGTACAGTTTACTTGTCACGACTTCCGCCGAAGTCGGTTCCTCTCCTTGTTCGGACCGTGTTTTTGGCACTTGCATGTGTTATGTGCTGTCATTTGGTACTGGTATTAAAGTGCGCCTGTTTATTATACTCCGCTCTCCTGCACTTGACTTCGACCTCCCTTATACACGCATTACAGAATCACTCAACAAAAGAATGGAGTCCCCGGGAGCAGACGCCCTCCCAGTTGCAGTGGAGGAGCGCGTTCAGCTGCACGCGACCATGTTGCAACGTCTGGACACAGCCATGGATCGCGTGCTGCAGACTATGAATCGTTGAGAGAGAGGAGGAGGTTTTTCAGCGCCTCCACCAGCCCCACTACAACAGGTCCCACTGTCCAACCCTCTTTCACCTGGTCCCAGCGGGATTCGACTTGCGCTCCCGAGGGAGTATGATGGGATGGCTGCCGGATGCCAGGGGTTTCTACTACAGCTGGAGCTCTACCTGGCGACCGTCCACGCGGCTCCTTCGGGGCGTGAGAGTGTGTCCGCCCTCATCTCCTGCCTCTCAGGCAAAACCTTGGAGTGGGCCAACGCCGTATGGAGTGAGGGAGACGCGGCATTGGACCATTATGCAGAGTGAACGTCTGTTCCACCTGAGGCAGGGGACGAGGAGCGCGCAGGATTTTGCCTTGGACTTCCGGAACCCTGGCCGCCAGCGCGGGATGGAACGACAGGGCCCTGATTGATCACTACAGGTGCAGTCTGTGCGAGGAAGTCCGTCGGAAGTTGGCCTGCCGAGACACCACCCTCACATTGGACCAGCTGGTGGACCTGTCCATCCGGCTGGACAACCTGCTGACTGCCCGCGGACGTCCGGATCGGGACCTGTCAGTTTTCCCGCATTCCTAGCATAAGGCGCTAGTAGATTCAGGCGCAGCTGGGAATTTTATTGACCGCTCATTTGCTCATAGTTTAGGGATTCCCCTTTTTCCTGTGGATATGCCCTTCCCTGTGCATGCCCTAGATAGTCAACCATTAGGGTCAGGGCTGATTAGGGAGGCCACCGCTCCACTTAATATGGTTACGCAGGAGGGTCATAAGGAGAGAATCAATCTGTTCCTTATTGATTCTCCTGCGTTTCCCGTGGTGCTGGGCTTACCCTGGTTGGCCTGTCATGATCCCACTATTTTGTGGCAACAGATGGCTCTCAAGGGGTGGTCACAAAAGTGCTCAGGGAGGTGTGTGGGGGTTTCCATCGGTGCGACTACGGTGGAAAGTCCAGATCAGGTCTCCACCGTGTACATCCCCTCAGATTATGCCGATTTGGCTCTCGCCTTCTGTAAGAAGAGGGTGACTAAATTACTACCTCATCGACGGGGGGATTGTGCGATAAATCTCCTGGTAGACGCAGCACTTCCCAGGAGTCACGTGTATCCTCTGTCACAGGAGGAGATGGTGGCTATGGAAACATATGTCTCCGAATCCCTGGGGCAGGGATACATTCGGCCCTCCACTTCACCTGCCTCCTCGAGTTTCATTTTTGTGAAGAAGAAGGATGGGGGTCTGCGCCCGTGTAACTATCGAGGGATCAATCAGATCACTGTGAGGTACAGCTACCCGCTGCCTCTCATCACCAGTGCCATCAAGTCAATGCACGGGGCGCGCTTCTTCACAAAATTGGATCTCAGGAGAGCTTACAACCTAGTGCATAGAGGGGGATGAGTGGAAGACGGCATTTAGTACCACCTCAGGGCACTATGAGTACCTCGTCATGCCGTACGGGTTGATAAATGCTCCATCAGTCTTCCAGGCCTTTGTTGACAAGATTTTCCGGGACCTGCACGGGCAGGGTGTAGTGGTGTATATCGACGACATTCTGATATACTCCGCTACACATGCCGAGCATGTGTCCCTGTTGCGCACGGTGCTTGGTCGACTGTTGTATCATGACCTGTACGTCATGGCTGAGAAATGTCTGTTCTTCCAACAGTCCGTCTCCTTCTTAGGGTACCGCATTTCCACGTCAGGGGTGGAGATGGAGAGTGTCCGCATTTCAGCCGTGCGTAATTGGCCGACTCCCACCACGGTAAAGGAGGTGCAGCAGTTTCTAGGGTATGCCAACTACTACCGGAGGTTTATCCAGGGTTTTGGACAGGTAGCAGCTCCCCTTACCTCACTGCTGAAGGGAGGACCAGTGCGACTGCAGTGGACAACTGGGGCGGACAGGGCTTTTGGTCACCTGAAGGATCTGTTTACCTCGGCTCCCGTGCTGCCCCATCCGGATCCCTCTTTGGCGTTCATAGTGGAGGTGGACGCGTCCGAGGCTGGGATAGGAGCCGAGCTCTCGCAGCGCTCACGAACGCCAACAAAGCTCCGCCCCTGTGCGAATGGTTCAAGCGCTCGGAGGAGACCTGGGACGCCGCCCATGTGCAGCTACAACGGGCCGCGAGGCGGCAAAAAGCGAGCGCCGACCGTCACCGCAGCGAGGCACCGGTGTTCGCAACAGGGGACAGGGTCTGGCTCTCAACCCAAAACCTGCCCCTCCGCCTGCCCTGCCGGAAGCTGGGTCCGCGGTTTATGGGGCCACTTAAGGTCCTGAGGAGACTGAACGAGGTATGCTATAGATTACAGTTTCCCCCAGATTACCGCATTAATCCCTCGTTCCATGTGTCTCTCCTCAGGCCGGTGGTGGCTGGTCCACTCCAGGAAGCTGAGGTGCGGGAGGTTCCTCCGCCCCCTCTGGACATCGAGGAGGCCCCGGCGTATGCTAGGTACCTCGTGGGGTGGGAGGGGTACGGTCCGGAGGAGAGTCCTGGACACTTCGTTGCTGCGGGATTTCCACCGTCTCCATCCGGATCACCCTGTGCCTCGTCCTCTGGGTCGTCCCCGAGGTCGGTGTCGGCGCGCTGCTTGAGCCGCGCGTCAAGGGGGGTGTGGGGGTGGGGTACTGTCACGACTTCCACCGAAGTCGGTCCCTCTCCTTGTTCGGGCAGAGTTTGGCGGTCGACGTCACCGGCTTTCTAGCCACCGCCGATCCATTTTTCATTTTCCATTTATTCTGTCTTTGTCTTATCACACCTGGCTTCACTCACAAATGACTTGTTTATTATTTAACCCTCTGTTCCCCATGTTGTATTTGTGAGTGATTGTAATTTGTTACGTGGATATTTGTCAGGCGTTGCACTTTTGTTTTAGACCGTGTTTTTGGCACTTGTATGTGTTATGTGCTGTCATTAGGTAACCGGTATTAAAGTGTGCCTGTTTATTATACTCCGCTCTCCTGCGCTTGACTTCGCCTCCCATATACACGCATTACAGTACTGTATGTACACTCTTCGAAAAAAAGGTGCTATCTAGAACCTAAAACAATTATTCAGTTGTCCCCATAGGAGAACACACTGAAGAACCATTTTTGGTTCAAGGTAAAACCCTAATGGGTTCTGCCTGGAACAAAAAGAGTTCTACCTGGAACCGAAAATGGTGTTCCTATTGGGGTGAGCTGAAGAACCCTTTTGGAACCCTTTTTTCTAAGAGTGTAGGAATTTCAAGGGGTGTGGTTGTATGTTAAACAGTATCGGTTCAGCTTATAGTTATTTTGGCAAAAATGTCCGCGATACAGTAGGAGGCTTGAAGCAAAGTACTATCACCATTCACGACAGTTAAGAGTCATACGAGTTAGTAGGT
This sequence comes from Oncorhynchus mykiss, assembly GCF_057628025.1. Classification (NCBI taxonomy): domain Eukaryota; kingdom Metazoa; phylum Chordata; class Actinopteri; order Salmoniformes; family Salmonidae; genus Oncorhynchus; species Oncorhynchus mykiss. The sequence goes on along the minus strand of NC_143050.1, from coordinate 25,990,350 downwards.
TTACACAACTACTGTACAACTACTGTTGACTACTGTTGATTACTTTTATCATGATACATAATCGAAGACATTGACCCATTTGTGTATGTTTACAAACAATTACAACATCCAGAGCTGGCCCAGTCCTATCCGTCCAATAGCTTCATTTGAAGGTAATCATAATTCACATCTGACTGAAAAACCAATTGACTCTCCATTTGTTATCCCTGGGCCAGACTGGTGAAGGAACATTGTGGATTTAGTATTCATAGAAAACCAAAAGAGACTGTTCAGATAATCTCTCTCTCCTATTGTAACCGAGCTAGGGTGTTATTTTCCCTTTAATAACTTCCCATGATCCTCCCTGTTTGCATGGTAACCAAATATAATTGCCCGATGATCATGCATAGCTGCTTGCTCATTACGGCGGCAAATTAGTGCTGGTACAGCGACTCAGTGACTGTGCGTCTCTCCACAACCTTATGCCGTTCCCCTTCTCTTCTTTTTTTCTCTTCCAAAGATAAATGATATCTTAGAGTTGAAGCAGTGCGAGCCAGCTGCAAACAGACGTGCCCTTCTCGGTGACATTCGGAGGAAAAAATGTGATTAGGAAGCTAATGCTAATATTTGAAGACGTGGCACAAGGGGCCAATACGGACTGAAACAGCTGTTCATAACAAGGCAATAAAATTGACAAGACAATGGTGCCCTAGGGGTGCCTCTTATTAGGAAAGACTAGGGAAGGAGATTTCAAATCAAATCAAAGTCTATTTGTCACATGCCCCGAATACAACAGGTGTAGACGTACAGTGAAATGCTTACTTACAAGCCCAACAATGCAATTTTTAAGTAAAAAATAGTTATTAGGTAAACAATAGATACTGTAAGTATAGAAATAAAAAATAAAAAGTAAAATGACAGTGAAAATAACAGTAGCAAGGCTATATACAGGTGGTGCCGGTACAGAGTCAATGTGAAGGGGCACCGGTAAGTTGGGCTAATTGAGGTAATATGTACATGTAGGTATAGTTAAAGTGAATATGCACAGATGATAAACAGAGAATAGCAGCAGTGTAAAAGAGGGGGTTGGCGGGTCGGGGGTGGCGGGACACTATGCAAATAGTTCGGGTAGCCATGTGATTACCTGTTCAGTCTTATGGCCTATGGGTAAAAGCTGTTGAGAAGCCTTTTGGTCCTAGACTTGGTGCTCCGGTACCGCTTGCCATGAGGTAGCAGAGAGAACAGTCTATGACTGGGGTGGCTGGGGACTTTGAAAATTTGTAGGGCCTTCCTCTGACACCGCCTGGTGTAGAGGTCCTGGATGGCAGGCAGCTTAGACCCAGTGATGTACTGGTCCGTAAGCACTACCCTCTGTAGTGCCTTGCGGTCGGAGGACGAGCAGTTGCCGTACCATGCAGTGATGCAACCATGCTCTCGATGTTGCAGCTGTAGTACCTTTTGAGGATCTGAGGACCCATGCCAAATCTTTTCAGTCTCCTGAGGGGAAATAGGTGTTGTCGTGCCTGGACAATTCTAGTTTGTTGGTGATGTGGACACCAAGGAACCTGAAGCTCTCAATCTGCTCCACTACAGCCCTGTCAATGAGAATGGGGGCGTGCTCAGTCCTCCTTTTCCAGTAATCCACAATCATCTCCTTTGTCTTGATTATGTTGAGGGATAGGTTATTCTGGCACCACAAGGCCAGGACTCTGACCTCCTCCCTAAAGGCTGTCTCGTCGTTGTCGGTGATCAGGCCTACCACTGTTGTGTCGTCTGCAAACTTAATGATGGTGTTGGAGTCGTGCCTGGCAATGCAGTTGTGGGTGAACAGGGAGTACAGGAGGGGACTGAGCACGCACCCTGATGGGCTGAAGTGTTGAGGATCAGCGTGGCAGATGTGTTGCTACCTACCCTCACCACTTGGGGGCGGCCCTTCAGGAAGTCCAGGATGCAGTTGCAGAGGGAGGTGTTTAGTCCCAGGGTCCTTAGCTTAGTGATGAGCTTTGAGGGCACAATGGTGTTGAACGCTGAGCTGTAGTCAATGAATATCATTCTCACGTAGGTGTTCCTTTTGTCCAGGTGGGAAAGGGCACTGTGGATCTGTTTGAGCGGTATGCAAATTGGAGTGGGTCTAGGGTTTCTGGGATAATGATGTTGATATGAGCCATGACCAGCCTTTCACAGCACTTCATGGCTACGGACTTGAGTGCTACGGGTCTGTTGTAATTTAGGCAGGTTACCTTAGTGCTCTTGGGCACAGTGATAATGGTGGTCTGCTTGAAGCATGTTGGTATTACAGACTCAATCAGGGACATGTTGAAAATGTCAGTGAAGACATCTGCCAGATGCCCGGAGCACACGTCCTGGTAATCCGTCTGGCCCAGAGGCCTTGTGAATGTTAACCTGTTTAAAGATCTTACTCACGACGGCTACGGAGAGCATGATCACACAGTCTTCCGGAACAGCTGATACTCTCATGCATGCCTCGGTGTTGCTTGCCTCGAAGCGAGCATGGAAGTGATTTAGCTCATCTGGTAGGCTCGTGTCACTGGGCAGCTCGCGGCTGTGCTTCCCTTTGTAGTCGGTCATAGTTTGCAGATCCTGCCACATCCGACGAGCGTCAGAGCCGGTGTAGTACGATTCAATCTTAGTACTGTATTGGCGCTTTGCCTGTTTGATGGTTCGTCTGAGGGCATAACAGTGGTTTTACAAAAGTAAAACCAAAGGAGGCACAACAATAAGGTTGTTCTCTTTCAAAAATGTGCCTCTCCAAAACAGAGACCTGACCTATTATAAGCTTCCGGGTTAGAGTCCTGCAACTTGAAAGCGGCAGCTCTACTCTTTAGCTCAGTGCGAATGTAATCCATGTCTTCTGGTTGGGGTATGTATGTACAGTCACTGTGGGGACGACGTCCTCAATGCATTTATTGATAAAGCCAGTGACTGATGTGGTGTACTCCGCAATGCCATCGGAATAATCCCGGAACATATTCCAGTCTGTGCTAGCAAACCAGTCCTGTAGTTTAGCATCTGCTTCATCTGACCACTTTCTTACAGACCGAGTCACTGCTTGAATTTGTGCTTGTAAGCAGAAAGCAGGAGGATAGAATTATGGTCAGATTTGACAAATGGAGGGCGAGGGAGAGCTTTGTACATGTCTATGTGTGTGGAGTAAATGTGATCTAGAATTTTTTCCCCTCTGGTTGCGCATTTAACATGCTGATAGAAAAGAGGTAAAACTGATTTAAGTTTACCTGCATTAAAGTCCCCGGCCACTAGGAACGCTGCCTCTGGGTGAGCGGTTTTCTGTTTGCTTATTTCCTTATACAGCTGACTCAGTGCAGTCTTGTTATAGTCCCTGTCACTTTTGTTGAAGAGAGGCCTTAGATTTGGCTCTAGGGAAGGACATTTAGGACTAATGAATGAGATTTGGGACTAGGGAGGGACATGTGAGACTAATGAAGGAGATTTGGGACTAAGGTTGGAGATGTGGGACTAGGGATGGAGATTTGGGTCTAGGGTTGGAGATTTGGGACTAATGAAAGATATTTGGGACTAATGAAGGAGATTTGGGACTAATGAAAGAGATTTGGTACTAGGGTTGGAGATTTCGATTGTGTTTCACTCAAAAAAGATACAACTATCTCTGACAGTTTTATTTTCTGACAACAATTTGGTACATGCTCCGACCAGATAATCAGAGGTCAAACGGCATAGAATGCTGTGACATTAAAGGTGTCGGAATTCTTGTAAAGGCCACCGCAGAACATAACATTCCAAAGTGTCATTGCTGTTGAGAAGACTACTGGGTGTTTGTTCAAGTAACTCTGCTACAAAAATGTGAGCTCAGTGTCCTTGCCTATGGAGAGAGTATAACCCCAAAAATTGTAAGGGTTTAAACTCCTTATGCATTTTCTTGGGAATTTGTGTGTGTGTGTGTGTGTGTTTGTCCACATGTGTGTGTGTATGTGTCTGTGTGTTTAAATTAGAGGCAGCTGGGACCCCATCCCTGGTTATATTCCCTGTCGCTTTGGTTGAAGAGAGGCCTTTATTTGTTTTTGCAGCTGTCGGCCAAGTGTTGCTGGAACAGCTTGCCAGAGTAGACCTGTCAGGGAATGCTGGCACCTGAAGGGGGATCTTTGTCCATTCACAGCAAAAATGAATTTCTCTCTCTCTCTCTCCACCCTGCTCCTCACCTCACTGCAATCTCCACTCAATTCCCTGGCAGGCAGCTCGGCACTACACCGCTAAACTTATTCCTATTTCATGTTATATAGATATACACACACTACCCGACCAAAAGTATGTGGACATCTGCTTTTCGAACATCTCATTCCAAAATGATGGACATTAATATGGAGTTGGTCCCCCCTTTGCTATCCACTCTTTTGGGAAGGCTTTCCACTAGATGTTAGAACATTGCTACGGAGACTTGCTTCCATTCAGCCACAAGAGCATTGGTGAGGTCGGGCACTGATGATGAGTGATTAGGCCTGGCTCGCAGTCGGCATTCCAATTCATCCCAAAGATGTTCGATGGGGTTGAGTTATGGGCTCTGTGCAGGCCAGTCAAGTTCTTCTACACCGATCTCGACAAACCATTTCTGTATGGACCTTGCTTTGTGTACGGGGGCATTGTCATGCTGAAACAGGAAAGGGACTTGCCCAATGGCGGCGATCTTTACACCACTCCAGCTGATGCTTGGCATTGCATAGGTGATCTTAGGCTTGTGTGCAGCTGCTCGGCCATGGAGACCCATTTCATGAGGCTCCCGACAAACAGTTCTTATGCTGACGTTGCTTTTAGAGGCAGTTTGGAACTCGGTAGTGAGTGTTGCAACCGAGGACAGACTATTTTTTCCCGTTCTGTAAGCTTGTGTTGGCTACCACTTCGCAGCTGAGCCGTTGTTGCTCCTAAATGTTTCCACAATAACAGCATTTACAGTTGACCGAGGCAGCTTTAGCATGGTAGAAATTTGACAAACTGACTTGCTGGAAAGATGGCATCCTATTAAGGTGCCACGTGGAAAGTCAGTGAGCTCTTGAGTAAGGTCATTCTACTGCCAATGTCTGTCTATGGAGATTGCATGGTTGTGTGCTAGATTTTATACACCTGTCAGCAACGGGTGATGCTGACATAGTCAAATCCACCAATTTGAAGGGGTGTCCACATACTTTTGTATGTAGTGTGTATATACACTGTTTCAATTAACACTTTTCCTGGCCCAAGGTTACAATAATACAGATGGAAAGAGAGTCAGCTAGAGTTGCTGCTTGAATAGGTCAACTGAAACACTTTGCTGATGTATTACATTACATATCACACTTGGTGAATAATATTCAGATTTATGAATAAGGTTAAACAACTAGGTGACAAAGATGCTTGTGGAATCATATAATGTAAACATGATCAAATGGTACCTAGTAAAAACCTCTCAATTTACTTTTAAGAGTATAGATGTTGAAAAGTGGCAGTTATTGGAGTCATTCATGTGCGGTAGCATCCACATATGGTATTTTAAGTGTTTAGGGAGAAAAACAAGTGTCTGGGAAACATTAACGGGAGATTCCGAAAAAGCTTTAATCGATGCAGCTGAACAAAGCCATTAAAAACCATGTGAATCGGAATTAATCAATAGATATAAAAGTCTTCCCGAAGGAGAGACAAGACGGCACCAAGTCTGCGTAGACGGCGGGATGGTATTAGCACTGCAGTGTTATGGTAGGGTTTTGAGAGGTTAATGAGATATGGAGCCAGGCTTGGACTGATTTCCTAGCTCTAAATGTCCAGAAAAGGATGCATTGAATTAACAATATCCCAACAGAGCAGAGAAATGCATACTAATTTGTAACAAATAAATGAATATCTACCTCAATTGTTGTTTGTTTCGCAAACATGGTGCCAGGACTGTTTGTAGCACACGAGGCAGAACACTTTGTATGCATTAATAGGCCAGACTAAATAAGGAGATATACGGTATCACCTGTTGGTACTACACCAGCAGCAGGTAAATAACATTGGTAAATCACTGTTCCCTCAGAAAAGAACCACGCATAAATAAGTGAGGAAACCAAACAATCATTATTTCAAGTAGACAGTTGTGGCATTTTAAGCCATGTCTGTGAATAATAGAGCAGTCACTTTGCCTATCACTTAAGCCCTTTTAATAATACTGAACCAAACTGAGCTGTACTATAGTGGCCTGGTACTGCATCCCCCTTAATGGAACTGAGCTGGAAAGAATCATAATGGAAAATATCTGAGCAAGTACAATACAATACAGTTTGGGTTGGCAGTATAGTGTGAAAAGGGTAAAATACTGCAGATGGTAAGATGAATAGCCAGATGGACAATTAGACAGCAACCTTGTTCAGGTTTTGGGTATCCTTCACAGAATCCATCCAAAAGTCACGTACTCCAAATAACCCAGTTGAGAGTTAGCAGAATGGACTAGAAATCACCTCAGAGCTTTCTCAAGCTATAACCGTTTATGCATTAAGTGGGAGATGTAGAGTGAGGAAGATAATTGTTGCACTGTAAGGGGCAGCTAGACTGACTTTTCAAGGTTATTGTTAATTAAGGAAATGAATGTTGGTGTCTCTGAGGGTGATAGGTGTTTTAAGGGTTGTATCCAGTAGCCTTGTGCTGCTTTGTCTCTGGCCTTTGAGTCATGATGAAAACCCAGGCTGAAAATGCAAAGTAGGCTGCTGTATTTATGCATGGAAGACTTTGGTGCAGAACTAATTATATTTACAGTACACTGATAACAACGTGCATACACACACCACGGACATAGGGGAGCTGGAGACAAGCACGTACAGTACTCATACATGCATGTGCATGTACAATTGCATACACACACGAGCTCAAACACACACACAACACACTAACTAATTCAATGCCCCGTCTCTTGCGCTTCCCTTTATCTCATCTCTCTTTAGACATTGTGATATGGAACAGTACACAAGATGAATCCTAAATACATTGCAGAGGGATTACTCAACATTGGAAGCCTGGAGAAATCAAAGGTTTTATAATGAAATGACTGTCACTCACCATGGTCATCGGATCACTGCACTTTGGATGTCAGTCACAGACTTTCACTGACAGAACATTTCATTTGGTTCAGGCAGGTGTAAAATGAGGTACCAACCACAAAATTAGCTCACTTTCATGGCTTTTAACTCAACAATTGTTTAAAGATAATTGAGCTGCCAGTATTTTTCATCTCAACCCAGTGCAGTCACTCTGGCATCTGTTTGATATTATATTGTGTTCATGTTGATTGCAGTGTCATATAGGACATAGAGCTTTGCTGTTAACACTCTGTTTCATGTCCTGACCGGATTAGTACCACATACAAATAGCTGAGGGTATTCCTGTAGTTATCTAGTCATATTGCCCCTTATTATAAACACACCGCCAAGTAGAATTCTCTGTGCTGTTCTTTGTGCTGTGCTGGGGGTTATGCTTGAGTGACATTCAATAGCTACTTCATTACTCTTCCTCAGGTGCACCGGTGGACTGTGAGAGCGTATACTGCCCTCCACATATCTTCTCTCCCTGTGATCAATGTGTCAATTGGTCACATTTGTCACATTTTAATCTGTGGAGAGGTTGGGATGGTCAGGATGGGATTGCCTGTGTCTAAGGACAGAGCGAGACTGTGAATTATCTGCTGGTGAAGGGGAGGGGAAGCGATAAGGGGCTTGTGCAACCGTGCAGGAGATTAAAATGTGGTCGAAGGACCAAAATAGTTTATATTACAATGGAGAATTATAGTGTTACAATGATTTCTGTTTTTTTGTATAAAAAAAATGGAAATGAATTTAAAAGGAAACATATGGAGGCATTTAACAGACTATAGTATTTTATTACTCCATATGTTTCACCAAACTGGGTTAATTAAAACCAGAGAGCACACATTAACCCACAGGGAACTATCTAGATGCACTATTTATACAAAAGTATGTGCACACCCCTTCAAATAACTGGATTCGGCTATTTCAGCCACACCCGTTGCTGATAGGTGTATAAAATAGAGCACTCAGCCATGCAGTCTCCATAGGAAACATTGGCAGTAGAATGGCCTTGCTGAAGAGATCAGTGACTATCAATGTGGCACCATCATAGGACGCCACCTTTCCAACAAGTCAGTACGTCAAAAGTTCGTCACATTTCTGCCCTGCTAGAGCTGCCCAGGTCAACTGTAAGTGCTGTTATTGTGAAGTGGAAACGTCTAGGAGCAACAACGCCATGGAGTGGTAGGTAACACAATCTCACAGAACAGGGCCGCCAAGTGCTGAAGCGTGAAGCGCGTAAATATTGTCTGCCCTCGGTTGCAACACTCACTCCCGGGAGCTTCATGAAATGGGTTTCCATGGCCTAAGCTCACCATGCGCAATGCCAAGCGTTGTCTGGAGTGGTGTAAAGCTCGCCACCAGTGGACTCTGGAGCAGTGGAAACGTGTTCTCTGGAGTGATAAATCATGCATCACCATCTGGCAGTCTGACGAACAAATCTGAGTTTGGACAAATCTGGGTTTTGGCGGATGCCAGGAGAACGCTACCTGCCCCAATGCATAATACCAAATGTAAAGTTTGGTGGAGGAAGAAAAATGGTCTGGGGCTACTTTTCATAGTTTAGGCTAGGCCCCTTAGTTCCAGTGAAGGGAAATCTTAACACTACAGCATACAATGACATTCTAGACGATTCTGTGCTTTCAACAGTTTGGGGAAGGCCCTTTCCTGTTTCAGCATGACAATGCCCCCGTGCACAAAGCAAGGTCCATATAGAAATGTTTTTTCAAGATCGGTGTGGAAGACCTTGACTGGTCTGCACAGAGCCCTGACCTCAACCCCATCGAACACATTTGGCAGGAATTGGAACACCAACTACGAGCCAGGCTTATAATCCAAAATCAGTTCCTGACCTCACTAATGCTCTTGTGGCTGAATGGAAGCAAGTCCCCGCAGCAATGTTCCAACATCTAGTGGAATAACTTCCCAGAAGAGTGGAGGCTGTTATAGCAGCAAAGCTGGGACCAACTCCATATTACTGCCCATGATTTAACATCAGCAATGTTGGATGTTTATATACCAAATACAGAAAATAGTCACCAAGTCATGAATAGCAGTATGTTTCGATCTCTGATTCGATCAGATTAATTTCTGTATCAAGTTGGAAGTGATATGCTATAAAGTAATTTGTCAGCACCACTGAAAGCTGCAGCTTCCTTAGATTAACTTTAGGACAGTGCTGTGCTCCAAACACACTCATGAATGTGCGCACACACACTGTTACCAGCATAGCTGGTCCACTGTACAAATCAAATCACAGCTAATTTCACCCTGTCAGTGTGTGATTCCCATGCAGCGTTATAGTAAGCTCTCCTCTTCCTCGAGCACCAGTCCCTGTCTATATATTCCTGAACTCCTGGTCTCCATCGGTAACCGTTACCCAGGCAACGGAACAGACAGAGTAAAGGTGAGCGGTGAGGCAGAAGGAGTGTATGGAGAGAGAGAGAGAAGGGTGGAGAGAGAAAAACAGTCAGACCAGGACCAAGGTTTTCCCAAGACAAAGCAGCAATGGTACAATGGCACAATGGTATGGCAATGAATACTACTTTATGTGAGATGAATGACATTGTGGAAACTAATTTAGTTTTGACCATAAATCCAGCTGCACCACAATGGCACTCTTCTCAGTGGTGGTGGTAGCAGCAGCAGCAGTGGTGTGTGTGTGTGTGTGTGTGTGTGTGTGTGTGTGTGTGTGTGTGTGTGTGTGTGTGTGTGTGTGTGCATGCGTTTGCAAGCAATCCATGCATCTTAGATCTTCCATAGAGCCTTTAAGACTTGCCAGCCAGACGATCACACAAGGAGCTACTCATTCAATGCCAGACTGGGCTGAGTGGAACTTGGAACCAACACTGTGCTCACAAGCCTAGGTTCAGAAGAAAGAAGCTGAGCCACAAAATATCCCTACAGTATCAATCCCTACAGTCTCCAGCCACTACATCGGCCTACTGCATGTAGCCTTCCTCGTTGCAAAAGTGGGGACATCAAACATTCAGCCTGGTGCACAGACCCTACGGATGCTCTAGTCTAGAGGACCTAGGTTAAATTGTGCTTAGGAGCATCTCTAATGGTTAAACTAGCGCAAATAATATATGTGATTATTGCTTCATTAACTGTCATCCTACATTAAGATATTGAATTATTTTTGCCATATCTAATGAATGTTTATCATGCTATATAGTACATTACACAAGCTGATGTTTTGATCACATCAAACTGGAGGGAATTATACATCGTTTGTACATCAAATTGTTAGTATAAAAGTTTATAGTAAACACGATGACACAGAGATAAATTGCTTAAAACAGATAAACATCTTTGGTGTTGTACTGTAGATTTCTTCACACGCACTGGGGATCGCAGGATTTAGAAAGCAGCTAGCATTTTGCTTCTCAAATGGCACGGATAATTCAACGGTTTCTCACTTCCAATGATATCACGCTGATATCGATAGAACAGGAGGCAAACGTCTGGGGTGTAGTGATGTTTAAACTAACACGAGTCAAGGGCCTCATGGAAACTTGGAATAACCTATACATGCATATGATAGTTTGACTGGCAAGTGTGTGTATTGGTGTGTGGCCAGTAACTTTTATTGATTAACAAAAAAACTGTTGCGTTACACTTACCGCATTGGCAACCCAATTGAATCAAAATGCAACACTTCAAAATGTAGCTAGCTGTCTTCTACAAAATAAATTAACTCATCTCCTCAATCTCGCGCAATTTATTTCAACGTGATATCGATAGCAGTGACAAAACGTTTCTCTTTTCTCTTTGGTGACCCCCGAATCAAATTGCAACATTCCAAAATCTAGCTGACTGTGTTTTGCAGGTTGTCCTCTAACCAGTGATATGAACTCGGCAAAAAAAGGAACGTCCTATCACTGTCAACTGCGTTTATTTTTAGCAAACTTAACATGTGTAAATACTGGTATGAACATAACAAGATTCAACAACTGAGACATAAACTGAACAAGTTCCACAGACATGTGACTAACAGAAATTTAATAATGTGTCCCTGAACAAAGGGGGGTCTAAATCAAAAGTAACAGTCGGTATCTGGTGTGGCCACCAGCTGCATTAAGTACTGCAGTGCATCTCCTCCTCACGGACTGCACCAGAATTGCCAGTTCTTGCTGTGAGGTGTTACCCCACTCTTCCACCAAGGCACCTGCAAGTTCCCGGACATTTCTGTGGGGAATGGCCCTAGCCCTCACCCTCCAATCCAACGGGTTCCAGACATGCACAATGGGATTGAGATCCGGGCTCTTCGCTGGCCATGGCAGAACACTGATATTCCTGTCTTGCAGGAAATCACACACAGAACGAGCAGTATGGCTGGTGGCATTGTCATGCTGGAGGGTAATGTCAGGATGAGCCTGCAGGAAGGGTACCACATGAGGGAGGAGGATGTCTTCCCTGTAACACACAGCGTTGAGATTGCCTGCAATGACAACAAGCTCAGTCCGATGATGCTGTGACACACCGCCCCAGACCATGACGGACCCTCCACCTCAAAATCGATCCTGCTCCAGAGTACAGACCTCGGTGTAACGCTCATTCCTTAGACGATACATGCGAATCCAACCATCACCCCTGGTGAGACAAAACCACGACTTGTCAGGGAAGAGCACTTTTTGCCAGTCCTGTCTGGTCCAGCGATGGTGGGTTTGTGCCCATAGGCGACATTGTTGCCAGTGATGTATGGTGAGGACCTGCCTTACAACAGGCCACCAAGCCCTCAGTCCAGCCTCTCTCAGTCTATTGCGGACAGTCTGAGCACTGATGGAGGGATTGTGCGTTCCTGGTGTAACTCGGGCAGTTGTTGTTGCCATACTGTACCTGTCCTGCAGGTGTAATGTTCGGAGGTACCGATCCTGTGAAGGCGTCGTTACACGTGGTCTGCCACTGCGAGGACGATCAGCTGTCCGTCCTGTCTCCCTGTAGCGCTGTCTTAGGCGTCTCACAGTACAGACAATGCAATTAATTGCCCTAGCCACATCTGCAGTCCTCATGCCTCCTTGCAGCATGCCTAAGGCACGTTCACGCAGATGAGCAGGGACCCTTGGCAGCTTTCTTTTGGTGTTTCTCAGAGTCAGTAGAAAGGCCTAGAAAGGCCTCTTTAGTGTCCTACATTTTCATAACTGTGACCTTAATTGCCTACCGTCTGTCTGTAAGCTGTTAGTGTCTTAATGACAGTTCCACAGATGCATGTTCATTCCTTGTTTATGTGTCATTGAACAAGCATTGGAAACAGTGTTTAAACCCTTTACAATGAAGATCTGTGAAGTTATTTGGATTTTTACGAATTATCTTTGAAAGACACGGTCCTGAAAAAGTTTGCAAATATACCTAGTGTGTATGTGGTTTTTGAGTTGTGGTAGTTTCAACAGAGAATCCCCCCAGGGTTTTTGGTGCATGTAAACTACAAGTAATATGATTATATGATTGTTGCACATGTATATGTAGATAGTACATTTTATGTTTAGGTTTTCAATATATATATGATTTGGTCACTTTAAAACTGTTTTGACATTGGGCTATTTATCAATGTCTTGTCAACAGTAAGCAGAGACAGCATCATTTTGAGCGAAGTTTTAAGAATATAATTTCAACATTCAACATCATTTGCCAATGGTATTGTACTTAATCAATATCATTATTAATTATTGTACTTAATCAGGTAAAAACTGCTGAATGAGTCCCAAAACGTGCTGTGATTGACACACACACACACACACAAACACACACACACACACACACACACACACACACACACACACACACACACACACACACACACACACACCCTTCATATACTGTTGATGTGAGCTGCAGTGCAGGAAGGCTTCATATCTAAAACTGTCAAGCCTCTGCAATGAATAAGGTTCTGAATTGGAAATGAGAACTGTGTGAGATAAAGGGGAGAGAGAGAGAGAGAGAGAGAAAGAGAGAGAGAAAGAAAGAAAGAAATAAAGAGTGAGAAAGAGAGAGAATCAATCAAAGTGCTCTGAGGCATTACCAAAGCAGGTGCACCCGTCTCAGCATATTGCACCAAAACAATGGGTTTCCAGACAAAACAATGAGCATTTTCCTGACCCCTCTGTGTTCATCATGCACACAGTAGGAGCCAATAACAGGAAAGGCAGATATAAGACATTTGAAGTTGTTCTAAAATGTGATGCAATACCCAAATGCACATTATAAACCGGGTGGTTTGAGCCCAGAACACTGATGTGCCACGGGTATGACAAAACATTTATTTAAATTGTTTTAATTACGTTGGTAACCAGTTTATAATAGAAATAAGGCACCTCAGGGGTTGTGGTTTCGTATATGGCCAATATACCATGGCTAAGGGCTGTATCTGTCACGTTCTGACCTTAGATCCTTTGTTTTTCTCTGTGTTTTAGTATGGTCAGGGCGTGAGTTGGGGTGGGCAGTCTGTTTGTTTTTCTATGTTGGTTTTTGAATTCGGCCTAGTATGGTTCTCAATCAGAGGCAGCTGTCAATTGTTGTCCCTGATTGAGAATCATACTTAGGTAGCCTGGGTTTCACTTTTGGTTTGTGGGTGTTTGTTTCCGTGTGAGTGTTTGGGCCACACGGTACTGTTTCGTTTTTGTTCACATCGTTTATTGTTTTGTTCCAGTGTTCAGTTTGTTTATTAAAAAGACATGAACACTTACCACGCTGCACCTTGATCCTCCTCTCTATCTCCAGACGACATCCGTTACAGTATCCAGGCACTCCGCGTTGTGTCGTGCATTGAACAGCCTTTAACCGTGGTATATTGGCCATACAGCCATGAGTATAGCCTTGACAAACCATTAATTAGTTAGCATTGGAATTAACTTGTTTTTCTATCTTTGTTTTCATGAACTATGATGGAAGGAAGGGTAATTCTTTGCAGAGCAAGTGCCATGACATTAGGTCTGAGTGGGCTGGTCTGGGGCTGTCAGATGACACTACTTGTGCCCTAATGGGAGGAGACATGTGGGCTCTCTTCAATTTCTTCCCTCCATCCATATATCCTACAGCCTACGCTTCACTGGAGCACCCCGCTGTGTTTCTCTCTCTCTCTCTCTCTCTCTCTCTCTCTCTCTCTCTCTCTCTCTCTCTCTCTCTCTCTCTCTATTGATTCCCTCGGTTCATTTATGCAGGCGGCAGCCATAAGCCTGTGGGGGTCCAATGCTTGCATGTTCACTGAGACTAAGGGACACGTAAAGCTACCTCCTCCATAACCACAGCCTTCCCATTGTAAATCCACTCCTATAATAAACATGGTACATCTCCCATGTAGTCCTTCTATAAGTGTCTCTTAAAACAACACAGTGCTGTTATATAGGCGTATGCTCAGTACACTTACAATATCTGTGTGAGGGAATGACTAGTAATGAAACACCAAAGGTTTCAATTCTAGGCAGCATGGGATCCGACGGTCTACAACAGATGTATTATAAAGGAAAAACATCATTTTCATGTCTGTCCGATGTCTTGTGTATCTGATAATAGTGGATATTAAAGTGCTGCATCAAATTCCCTCCTGCTTAAGTCATACATGAATATTTCATCCCCCACAATGATCCAGTAAAATATTAATTTGCCCCATAGATATGTCTAATATATAAGCTCTTTACTTTAGATATCCACACACGCCCTCCTTGGGGAGTACAGGAAGAGGCATGCAGAGAGGGAGGAAAATCATGTGTTGTGCATTAAAAGGAGGTCAATTAAAAATAACACCGTGGGCCACAGGGGGCTGTTTTCTAAAAGCACCTTAAGCCTTGTGCAAAGTTAATAACTCAGGGTGAGAAAAACTCTGGATTTCAATTGAGAATACAAAGTGAAAGGCTTCAAAAAAGTTTGCAGCCCCAAAAATTGGATTTTGTGCTTTTTTAAAACCTAGATGCGTAACTTCATGTTGAAATGCCTCGTTAAAGCGAGACAGAATACACAATTTTTCATCCCCTGCGTACATTATTTCTGATGAGGCTAATCAAGTAGATGCTACCAGGTAGTCCTAGCTTTGAATGTACAGTGCTGCGACTATTTACGGCTAACAGTGAGTAGCTAGCTTTACACTGGTTTCAATGCCATTGAAAGTCACCTTCTTCTCTCTGTATCCCCTGTACCTGAGAGAACACAGAGTACAGCCCTGGAGCAGTAGTTGAACTAACATCACCACAGCAACAGCCCTTGAATTGGCTCCACAGAACCTGTACATGTGTTGGAGGCCCTGCTTTGAGCTTGGACAGGGAATGCAGTGGAGGCACAGTGCATGGGAACCCTGCCAGGCCATCCTTCTAACAGAGAGCCCCTGGTACTGTTACCATTATTACCTGGTACCCAGAGCACTAGGCCCTGCAGGACCTCCTGTCCTCCCCACATATGGTGTTGCTTGCTGGGTAGAGAGAGAGAGCACTGACTGGAGGCAGGCAGCTCCTCATGTCCTCATTGCAGGCTAATTACGGGTAATTAGGCAGTTACACCTGTCCCACTGGTATCTGTGGCCTCATATGTGCATATGAAAAGGATACAGCTCTGATGATACTGTTTGACACTGCTTTGATTATGCTTCCTGCTTCAGAAAAGGATAACCCACAAAACAGAGCACTTCTCATGGAAGGTTGTTCAAAGTAACTGCTACCTCCCATGACCTAAATTACCAGATTTCATAATATTGGTTTAAAATATAATATTCTGTTTGCGCTCTATTTGAACTAAGACATCAGACCAATGACAAATGTGAGCTTTGAGCATGAGCAATGGAAAACGGCTTATCTTACAAAGGAGGAAATACCAGATGGCTTATTTCTTATTTCCTTACTTCGTCTGGGCAGTATGCTTTAACCAGGTAATGAAAGTGCTTTCTGAAAGAATCTCTCGCTTTCTCTCTCATGGCATAGTGACACTGTCAAAATGTCTCCAGCCATTGGAATCGGCGAAACGGAGACAACCTAGCTGCTCAGCACAGTGGAAAGACAGAGGAACACACTTTGCCGTGTCCAAGCGCTAGCATAAAAAATACGCTGGCAAAGTTTTAAACGTTGATCACCCCTGAAAGGCAGCATGGGGAATGATGATACATTTATGTGGATTAGTTAGAAAAGTGACACTGCTCTTTACGTTTCAGCAGAATGTCTACTGCTTTATTTTGACTTTGAACATTAAAAAAGGGAGATATATTCACATTCAGATTTTGGCTGTCGTGCAAAAATCTTACTTGTGTTTCAGTTAAAGTTTGGCAGCTTTTAAGCATGTGATCTATGAAGCACTGAATAAGTCACTCTACAGAAGTTGTATATATCCAAGGGGAAATATACTGTAAATAGCAAGTTTCCATTGCCCCTTTTTGATAATGCTATTGGCATTTATGTTGTACAGTATATGTGAGCATGGCATTTCATGTTTATATTTTGCTATTTATCACAGAATGAGAATGATATATGCTTATAAATGTCCCCGGGAGAGCAAAAATCTATTGATCAAATCAAATCAAATTGTATTGGTCACATTCACATATTTAGCAGGTGTTATTGCGGGTGTAGAGAAATGCTTGTTTAAACGGCTGTAGAGGCAATGCTGCTGACATGGCGTGATGTGTGTCTTGTTGTTAGGAACGCCCATTTGTCTTTGGAATTGTGATCAACCCTTCCTTCCCTCCCAGCACTGAGTAAATCACCAACTGAATCTAATCGTCTCATAGGCTTATACAGGCTTGACATTTGATAAATTCACTAACATTAGCCTATCACGGTGTCCACTGAAATACCACCGCTGTATTTCCCTGTAATGATGTCAGGGAGATATTTATTCCTTTCCCTTTGCTCTCAATATACAACATTATTTCAAGTGAGGAAAGCGAGAGAGAGAGAGACACATCGAGAGAGAGACACACAGAGAGAGAGAGAGAGACACACACAGAGAGAGAGAGAGAGAGAGAGAGAGAGACAAAAACGGGTCACAACTCCTGCAGCTCTGTCGCACGCTGGGTATGTACATAGTCAATGGTAGGCTTCGAGGGGACTCCTATGGTAGGTACACCTATAGCTCATCTCTTGGCAGTAGTACTGTAGACTACTTTATCACTGACCTCAACCCAGA
Organism: Oncorhynchus mykiss; assembly: GCF_057628025.1. Taxonomy (NCBI): domain Eukaryota; kingdom Metazoa; phylum Chordata; class Actinopteri; order Salmoniformes; family Salmonidae; genus Oncorhynchus; species Oncorhynchus mykiss. The sequence goes on along the minus strand of NC_143050.1, from coordinate 25,973,188 downwards.
GTCTCTCAGAGCGTTCACAGTCAGCCCACTGACACCCCTATCAGACCACAGCAAAATCACAGTCTACTTAAACAGAGCAATACTCAATCATGAGGCATCAAAGCCAAAGGAACTGAGTAACATTAAGAAATGCTATAGATGGAAGGAATGCAGTTCGGAAACCTACCAAAAAACAATTAGGCAACAACAAATTCAATCCCTTTTAGACAATTTCCTGGGTAAAACGTTCCACTGTAATAGTGAAGGTGTAAACTTGGCAGTAGAAAATCTTAACAGTATATTTGACCTCTCAGCTTCCCTATCAAATCTAAAAATCTCAAATAGAAAACTGAAGAAATTTAACAATAATGACAAATGGTTTGATGAAGAATGCAAAAATCTAAGAAAGAAATTGAGAAACCTGTCCAACCAAAAACATAGAGACCCGGAAAACCTGAGTCTACGCCTTCACTATGGTGAATCACTAAAACAATACAGAAATACACTACGGAAAAAGAAGGAACAGCATGTCAGAAATCAGCTCAATGCAATTGAAGAATCCATAGACTCCAACCACTTCTGGGAAAATTGGAAAACACTAAACAAACAACAACACGAAGAATTATCTATCCAGAATGGAGATGTGTGGATAAACCACTTCTCCAATCTTTTTGGCTCTATAACAAAGAATAAAGAGCAAAAACATATACATGATCAAATACAGATCTTAGAATCAACTATTAAAGACTACCAGAACCCACTGGATTCTCCAATTACATTGAATGAGTTACAGGACAAAATAAAAACCCTCCAACCCAAAAAGGCCTGTGGTGTTGATGGTATCCTCAATGAAATTATCAAATATACAGACAACAAATTCCAATTGGCTATACTAAAACTCTTTAACATCATACTTAGCTCTGGCATCTTCCCCAATATTTGGAACCAAGGACTGATCACCCCAATCCACAAAAGTGGAGACAAATTTGACCCCAATAACTACCGTGGAATATGTGTCAACAGTAACCTTGGGAAAATCCTCTGCATTACTATTAACAGCAGACTCGTACATTTCCTCAATGAAAACAATGTACTGAGCAAATGTCAAATTGGCTTTTTACCAAATTACCGTACAACAGACCATGTATTCACCCTGCACACCCTAATTGACAACCAAACAAACCAAAACAAAGGCAAAGTCTTCTCATGCTTTGTTGATTTCAAAAAAGCCTTCGACTCAATCTGGCATGAGGGTCTGCTATACAAACTGATGGAAAGTGGTGTTGGGGGTAAAACATACGACATTATAAAATCCATGTACACAAACAACAAGTGTGCGGTTAAAATTGGCAAAAAACACACACATTTCTTCACACAGGGTCGTGGGGTTAGACAGGGATGCAGCTTAAGCCCCAACCTCTTCAACATCTATATCAACGAATTGGCGCGGGCACTAGAAAAGTCTGCAGCACCCGGCCTCCCCCTGCTAGAATCCGAAGTCAAATGTCTGCTGTTTGCCGATGATCTGGTGCTTCTGTCACCAACCAAGGAGGGCCTACAGCAGCACCTAGATCTTATGCACAGATTCTGTCAGACCTGGGCCCTGACAGTACATCTCAGTAAGACCAAAATAATGGTGTTCCAAAAAAGGTCCAGTCACCAGGACCACAAATACAAATTCCATCTAGACACTGTTGCCCTAGAGCACACAAAAAACTATACATACCTTGGCCTAAACATCAGCGCCACAGGTAACTTCCACAAAGCTGTGAACGATCTGAGAGACAAGGCAAGAAGGGCATTCTATGCCATCAAAAGAAACATAAATTTCAACATACCAATTAGGATTTGGCTAAAAATACTTGAATCAGTCATAGAGCCCATTGCCCTTTATGGTTGTGAGGTCTGGGGTCCGCTCACCAACCAAGACTTCACAAAATGGGACAAACACCAAATTGAGACTCTGCACGCAGAATTCTGCAAAAATATCCTCCGTGTACAACGTAGAACACCAAATAATGCATGCAGAGCAGAATTAGGCCGATACCCACTAATTATCAAAATCCAGAAAAGAGCCGTTAAATTCTACAACCACCTAAAAGGAAGCGATTCACAAACCTTCCATAACAAAGCCATCACCTACAGAAAGATGAACCTGGAGAAGAGTCCCCTAAGCAAGCTGGTCCTGGGGCTCTGTTCACAAACACAAACACACCCTACAGAGCCCCAGGACAACAGCACAATTAGACCCAACCAAATCATGAGAAAACAAAAATATAATTACTTGACACATTGGAAAGAATTAACAAAAAAACAGAGCAAACTATAATGCTATTTGGCCCTAAACAGAGAGTACACAGCAGCAGAATACCTGACCACTGTGACTGACCCAAAATTAAGGAAAGCTTTGACTATGTACAGACTCAGTGAGCATAGCCTTGCTATTGAGAAAGGCCGCCGTAGGCAGACATGGCTCTCAAGAGAAGACAGGCTATGTGCTCACTGCCCACAAAATGAGGTGGAAACTGAGCTGCACTTCCTAACCTCCTGCCCAATGTATGACCATATTAGAGAGACATATTTCCCTCAGATTACACAGATCCACAAAGAATTCGAAAACAAATCCAATTTTGAAAAACTCCCATATCTACTGGGTGAAATTCCACAGTGTGCCATCACAGCAGCAATATTTGTGACCTGTTGCCACGAGAAAAGGGCAACCAGTGAAGAACACACACCATTGTAAATACAACCCATATTTATGCTTATTTATTTTATCTTGTGTCCTTTAACCATTTGTACATTGTTAAAACACTGTATATATATATAATATGACAATTGTAATGTCTTTACTGTTTTGAAACCTCTGTATGTGTAATGTTTACTGTTCATTTTAGTTGTTTTTCACTTTATATATTCACTTTGTATGTTGTCTACCTCACTTGCTTTGGCAATGTTAACACATGTTTCCCATGCCAATAAAGCCCTTGAATTGAATTGAAATTGAATTGAGAGAGAGAGAGAGAGAGAGAGAGAGAGAGAGAGAGAGAGAGAGAGAGAGAGAGAGAGAGAGAGAGAGAGAGAGAGTAGTTTCTTACCAACAGTGTCATTTGAATCTGTCCAAGAGAGACGTTAGAGAGAATAGGAATAGACATTGCAATTCTGACTGTGACCCAAAAAAATCCCTGCTTTGGCTGTGAGCGAGCACTGTCAATATTGTGCTGTGGGAACAGAAGGCACTGCCAAAGTGAACTACATTAATGTGTTTATTTGGCATAGTGCAATTTAAATGTCTCCTTCAGTGGCTGAGTCCATGTGCTAGCTCTCCTCTCTCCCTATTCCACAACAAGTAATTTCGTTCTCACTGTCCTGTCATCTGTCCCTGTCAAGGTCCAAGCAAAGCTTGTAATCAAACACTATCAGAGTGTAAACAAAAGTGTGGAAGCGAACGATGCCTTTATTGACTGCAGAGCTTGAGCTTGCCACCATTGGCTCTCACCATTGGCTCTCACTCTGACCAATGGCACACAACAACTTGGCATTGGCTGCAGTATTGATACCATTCCAACTTCAATGACTGATACTGTTGCCTTCATGCTCCTGATTAAAAGACAAACCCTAAAATGGCCATCTTAATCCCATTCATCTACAATACAAATTTGGTTGCTAACAAGTCATTAAATTACTAAAGTTGAATCAAAGAACCATCTAATTTTATTGATTCGCCCAGTTATAGTCATACCGGAAGTCAGAGACTGTGAACAAGAGATACTGTATGCATATTCATTCAGTGAGATGATGAAGATAAACTTTAGGCATAGGTCTGAAGTACAATTATCTCCTATGAGTAAATCACTTTCCTAATAACTTTTCCTTCTAGAACTTCCCACCCCGGTCTCCTTCAGCTGCTGGGTACTGTGTGTGTTTTAATTAGAATTGATACTGTATTCATGGCTCTATAACATGCACATTTGTCAAATGAAAGGAACCGAAAGGTGGCCAGAACAATTAAACAGGGAACAATTAAAATGTAACTCACTCTGAGTTAAATGCTATAATTAAATGTGTCTGTGCCCAGAGTAGCTACATTATGTCAGCTTGTACCAGCCTAGGAAATTAATTTGATTCCGGTAGAGCCGCAATTATGGGCGGACACTGTGTGTGTAGGGACCTGTGTGCTCTGTGTGCCTCAGTGACCCTCCACTCTCTGACCATCCATAACCACTGACTTGTTAATTATAAAGTGGTGGCTCCTAGCGTGTAGTGTGCACTGCCCCTCTATGCATATCTGGCAGGAGAGTGATGATAAGGATACTATTCCTATACCTTTACACCGCAAACGGAATGGGAATGAATGAGCCTAGTAATGGATGCAGTGGTGTGAAAATGAATAGGTTCATGGTTCTAAACGATAGATTATTCATTGTCTTTAGTGCTTGTCTAAAAGGTAGCATTTCACACATACTGTATCTATCTTTATGGTTTATGTAGCATTCCACACATATCTATTTTTATGATTGATGTAGTATTCCACACATATCTATCTTTATGATTTATGTAGCATTTCACACATATCTATATTTATGGTTTACGAATGGCTACATTTTCTATTTCTGCTTTCTGCTTTGCAAGATATGTACACCCACCACTCACGCCAAGATCTGAGAGAATGGGAAGATTATGTTCCGTTACATGGCATATGAAAGGCTCGGTAGCTGCCAGCCGTTATTGTGTCCCATTGAGTTAAAATACTACTTGTCCTCCAAGTGAACCCAAACGTGTCGTCATTTATGTAAGAAATATCCACCTTACCACCACTATGGCTGACAATAAATCTGTATTTTTTTTCTCTTTGAAACTTGACAATAGTATTGCAGAGTATTGTATTTCATTCCCATCCTTACTGTGCCAGAAACAGACGCACATACTCTGTGCCTAGTCCTCCTATCCTCATATGTCTTAGCTTGAGATCCCTAAAACATGGATGGATTCTGTTCTGGGGGGAATGGGGGTTCCAGTGAGGCAGGGAAATTGCTTTTTCTCTCTCTCTCTCTCTCTCTCTCTCTCTCTCTCGGTTGCCGGGTGGTTTTGTTTAATGCGTGGCGAAGTACATCTCGCAAGCCTGATCAAACAGCCACTGTGACTCTTTTGTGGCAGCAAAGTGGTTAGCACTAGGTGTTAATAATTCCACGCGCCACACTTCCTTCTCTGGCTCTGAGGGGGAATGTAAAAGGATCTGTCAGAGACTGCTTCATCACTATCGATTCCATTTAATTCCGACTTGTGCATGAATGGCTCTGGCAGATAGGATGCAGGAGGATAACATTCTACAGTATGCCTTTGTTTCCTCTCTTTTCCATTTCCTTCTCTGTTTGAGAGCCCAAATTGTAAGCTTGGCACTAGCTGCTCTGCAAGGTTTGGCAATTATCTCCCACAGCCTTTGCACATTAAGTACGCAGGCCACCAGAGCAACTGGGTTAGCATAATGCCCAATTATTGGTAAACGGCATGGATCAATGGTAATGACAAGAGAGTGCAAAGCAAGCCATCCTCTTCTCAGTCCTTATGCTAAGACAAGCAAGGCGCTTCCGAAGCTATTATTACATGTTAATAACACAGTAGTAGGTTGATTTCCAATGGGCTCATTCTGGCTTTATAACTATAGGCCAGTGAGTTATCCTAAAAACCTGTCAGCAAATGCTTCGCGGACCACCATTATACTTTATGTGTGGTACCTTCAACGCAAGTGTTTGATCCCTCGACGTTGAGGATGAGAGCTCGAATCAGTGGTGTCACATAAAGCCCTCCAGGCAAGGCTGCTGGAACAGACACAACATTAGCCATGCAGGGAGTGGAGCTGCTGTAAACGCTTATGTAAGGGGAGCCGACGATTGCCCGGCGCATGCTAATGTACCCCCTACGACCAGACGGTCTCGGACCAGACACGGTAATGTAGCAAGGCCAGACAGGGGGGGAGTCAGGGGCAGAGAAGGTCATGACGGGGGTCTGAGTCAGGACTGATCAAGCTAGGGGCTCTTAGTGTGACTGGTCCTGGTTGACCAGCATAACAGCAGAAGGGAAGTTCTTTGTAATGTTGGAGAGGCTTCCTGGAATTGATAGTCAATGGGTTTAAATATGCCAATGAGCACTTAAAACAGAGCAATGGAAAACACAGCCCTCCCGACCACATTTCTATACTGAATACCAAATCAAAAGGTACACATCCATTTGACCATTTCCCTAAAGACGTCATTTATGCATGTGTCATGCACACTTTCCCCTAAATCAAATCTTTCCAAATAACTGGAAAAGTTAAGAGAGGCTAATGAGAGAAGCTGTGGGGAAGCACAGCTAATGGCCACAGACCCCTGATCCAACTCTACTGTTTCTTCATTGAATAACAAAACATTTACCTTTTGGCCCTCGTGTCGCCGATTTTCACAACCTGTATTTAATTCCCTTATTTGTTCTTCATCATGAGTAAGAGGAAGCTCATTATCTGAATCTCGAGGCTGGTACAGCTGGCAGCAGCCTATCATCTGAGACACAGAGGTCTAAGTGTAGCCTATAAAATCATCATTATCCTGGCGTGCTGTCGCTTGTTCGACATGATTGACAAGTCAGCCCATTAGAGTGGAAGAATGAAAGCTTGTCCTTGTTCCTTACTTAAGTGAGTTTAATGGCTTGCCCGAAGCTTTTTGAAAGGAACTTTAAGTTGTGCGTTTAGTGTTATTTTTGGCAAGGCAGTTCAAAAAAGGAGAAATATGTCTTTGTGTTTAAATAGTAATTTGATTTTAATGTTAAGATCATACAGTGAACGACTATGTTTTTAATGATATGGTCATAGGGATATATACATTTTAGTTATGATCACTGTCGGGTCATGTTTGGTGAAATACTAAGTGTACTTTATTTAGCACATAAGATCATACATTTATCTTGTCTGCTGAAAGTAATGCTTACCTTGGGGCAGTAAATGTGCCTTTGTGAGCTCCATACTGCACATTATTTAAGGTAAAATGCTTCTTAATTTGAATGCTAGCACTCTATACAGATGCAGGATCTTAATTTGATCCGTTTCTCACAGTAGGAAAATAACCCTGCAGTAACAAGAAATGTGAATTATTGTGTGTATTATAATTAATTGACATTTTTGTATGGGTTGATGCAGCACTCTCCTCCTTGGTAAAATAGCCCTTACACAGCCTGGAGGTGTGTTTTTTGTATTTTTGTATATTTGATTGAACCTTTATTTAACTAGGCAAGTAAGTTAAGAACAAATTCTTATTTACAATGATGGCCTACCCCAGCCAAACCCTAACCCAGACGACGCTGGGCCGATTGTATTTGTATGGATCCCCATTAGCTGCTGCCAAAGCAGCAGCTACTCTTCTTGGGTCCAGCAAAATTACAATACATTCACAGATTTCACAACACACTGTGTGCCCTCAGGCCCCTTCTCCACCACTACCACATATCTACAGCACTAAATCCATGTGTATATATATAGTGAGTATGTTAGCGTGTATGCATGTTTTTTTAATCTGTTTTTTAAATGTCGGCCGGTTGTGATACAGCCTGGAATCAAACCAGGGTCTGTAGTGACGCCTCTAGCACTGAGATGCACTGCCTTAGACCGCTGTGCCACACGGGAGCCAAATTGTTGGGTCATTGTCCTGTTGAAAAACAAATGATAGTCCCACTAAGCCCAATGGGATGGCCTATCACTGCAGAATAATGTGGTAACCATGCTGGTTAAGGGTGCCTTGAATTCCAAATAAATCACAGACAGTGTCATCAGCAAAGCACCCCCACACCATAACAACTCATCCTCCATTAAGGTTGGAAATACACATGCGGAGATAATTCGTTTACCCGCGCCACGTCTCACAAAGATGCAACGGTTGGAACCAAAAATCTCCAATTTGGACTCCAGACCAAAGGACACATTTCCACCGGTCTCATGTCCATTGCTTGTGTTTCTTGGCCCAAGCAAGTCTCTTATTATTGGTGTCCTTTGGGCTCAATTTTCTTAACTCTGTGTCTTCCATTCCTGTGGCGGTCCTCATGAGAGCCAGTTTCATCATAGCGCTTGATGGTTTTTGTGACTGCACTTGAATAAACTTTCAAAGTTCTTGAAATGTTCCATATTGACTGACCTTCATGTCTTAAAGTAATTATGCTGTCGTTTCTCTTTGTTTATTTGAGCTGTTCTCGCCATAATATGGGCTTGGTATTTTATCGAATAGGGCTGTCTTCTGTTTACCACACAACTGAGAAAAAAAAAGAAATTCCAAAAATGTACTTTTAACAAGGCACACCTGTTGATTGAAATGCATTCCAGGTGACTACCTCATGAAGCTGGTTGAGAGAATGCCAAGAGTGTGTAAAGCTGTCATCAAGGCAAAGGGTGGCTATTTGAAGAATCTCAAATATAAAATAGATTTTGATTTGTTTAACACTCTCTTGGTTCCTACATTATTCCATATATTATTTCATAGTTTTGGTGTCTTCACTACTCTTCTACAATGTATAAAATAGTAAAAATACATAAAAACCTTTGGATGAGTATGTGTTCTAAAACCAGGAATGTATATATTAATAGAGCAGCTGAAATTCCAATAATATGGACACATTATGATCTAAACAAATCAGAATAAACTGCACAATTCAAAAGGTTATCAGAGTTCCATGTCAATAAGATGTCCTTTCCACGTATGTGATGGAGAGAATGAACATAGGAGGAATCGGGAGAGAGAAACCGACAGCTCAATGTCAAAAGAATAGAGCACTCAGACTTGAACCTGTCACAGAACTGACAGAATTACACTTAATGATGCAAAGAGCCAGGAGACATCCTGGGCCCCGAGGCCAGAAGCATACACTGTGTTTCCTGATCATCTTCCTTCCTATTCAATATCCTTCCCCAATTTCACAGATGATGAGATTCCGCACGGATAAACACACATGCTACCATTCACATCAAGTCCAAGTGGAAGTATCAAAAGAAAACCAAGAGGGGTGACTGAAAGCATGAAGTAAGGTCTGCTCTGAGCTTGAACCCACTTTATATCGCTCAACCAGCTTGCCCGGAATGACCTCTGGCTCATCACTCAGTGAAGTGATATTTAAAAACAGAGCCTGCTAATGTTTATGCCCTGAAACAGTGCTAGTCAGCAGAGGGACACATTGAGGGTGGGTGAGAGATTTGCATCGGACAGCATGGATGGATGATGCACATGATACAGCAATTCCCCTTAGGGCTGGGCAGTATAGCGTATTTTAAGATATACCGGTATTGATGCAATGACTGGTTTGGGTTTTTACTTTACCCTCTATAACAGTATTTGAATGTTTGGTTTGTTAAATGTGGTACGCCATGTTTATAGTTTACTTCGCTACTTGAGTCATCTCTCTGCTCTCTCTATTTGTTGTTCCTCGACCACGAGACACTTGCGTTCAGTCTGCATGGTCAATGCAGCACATGCAACAATGTTGATGACAGCAATGCTTTTTTCACTTTGCTTCTTCATATAAATCCAGTAGTGTTCTAAAATTACACTATTAGTTTGTGTTGCTTACATCTGAAAACAGATGTAGCAAACATAATTAGTTATACAGCCTGATAATACTGTGATGGTGTAGACCTAAATCAGCATGTTGTTTGTGCAACAGCACCTTCTAAATCAAAGAGGAATACAAGAAGCATGAATATGTTAGCTACATGAAGTAGCTAAGATTAAACAGTCAATGTAGCCAAAGATTATAGGGTCCCTTAGGAAACAATTATCAACACTTTGGTTCCTAAAAAAAACACTTAGGGTAAGAACCAATCATAATAACTCCTCCCTGGCATTTTCCTTCGAATTAGAATAATCATTCCATTTCCATGATTCCAACATTTCACCCAAGTGTTCTGCTCCAAATCATAAGTAAAATCGCTATTGCAACATTTGGTTCGAAATAAGGTTTAGATTGTTTGCCGATACCGTGCAGCCCTACATGGCAGTGTGGACATTTTCTCAAATGAGTGCAGGAAATACAGAAATTTATCAAAATGCAACAACAAAAAAAATCGGGGTTGAAGTTGAATTGAACCGTATAAAACAATCTGAATGGAGAAAGACCCATTTAAATCACTTAGAATGTATGTGTTGCCACCCTGAGGTCATGCACTACTTATAAAGCAAATTTAGAAATTGTATAATTTAAAAACATAAAATACTGGCAAATACTCTCATAACGTCAATTTTTTTTACAATACCGTGATTTGATATTTTGGCCATTACGCCCAGCACTAATTCCCCTGAGGACAGCGAGTCAATAGGCAAAGAGAAAAGGAAAGATAGAAGGGGAAAGAGAGAGAAAGAGGCAGAGAGAAGGGGATGTGAAGAGATGTGACGATGGGGTGGAGGTAGAGAGAGGGGTCAAAAGGGGCAGAGAAAAGAGGAGTGTATTGAGAGGTGATTAAGTTGGAGAGATGAGAAGTGACGCCTGGAGCAAGGAATAGAGATAATATAAGAAAGAAAGAGAGGAGTGAGACGTGAGAAAGAGGAGAGCAAAAAGGGTGTGGAGAAGTGAAGAGAGGGGACTGGAGAGGTGTGAGAGGAGATAGTTGAATGGAGAGAATACTTGTAAGGACATACCAGTGGAGAGGTGTAATGGATTGAAGAAGAGAGATGTGTGTAGGTGTATAGGTTGTTATCAATAAAATGTCACAATAAGGTGCAGAGTGTTCGATTTGTTTGCTGGGGGACAAGGAGATCCCCAGCGTCGCTACAACCGTTGACAACTGTGTGCCGTTTTCAAAGGATTGTTAAATAAATGTAACTATTTGGTTGTAATATCATCACCTCATGAAGAGCCTAGTCAGAACTACACATTTCAGATTATTCCATGCAAAACAATTGTGCAAATTTACCACTATCATCAGAACTATACATAAATTAACTGTATGCTTTTCATGATCAGTAAACATGAAATGATCATGTAATTTCATATACATGAGTGTAGCCTCACACTATCTCTAAATATTGGCTATTTGAGTGATATACAATACAAGTGAACTATACCTGACCAGTATGAGTGGTTTAGGTTCATTTCCCATCCTTTTTGCCTGTCAAGCAGCAGAAGGGTGCATTTACTTCACAAGCCGCCAGTAGAGACTTGTACAGTTGGCTAAACATAGTGGTAAGTAGACCTAATGTACTTTTTTTCTCCAACATTTTCCCCTTTTCAACATGGTTTTTAAGAGTGTTTAATCAAGTTTGCTTGTTGACGGACCATGCCATGCCAAATTGACTAACTTTCAGTGGGTAAACTAGATGGCTATATTTGCTTGCTATCTATAGTGGTGATGACAGTAGTCCGACTGACAACTTTACCAGGACGAGGACTTGTCGATGTCAAGCTCTTTCCAAAAACCTAATCTCTTTGGAAGCAAGCTAAATGACCCATGTTGTTTGCTTAGCTAGCTACATGCCAAATGGATAGGTTACCCTCACATGTCTGAAAATACATGATCAATTCATGTTCACTGATCATGAAAAGCATACAGTTCATTTCTGTATAACTTTGATGATAGAGGTAAATTTGCACAATTATTTTGCATGGAAACTCTGAAATGTGTAGTTCTGACTATGCTCTTCATGAGGTGATGATATTACAACCAAATAGTTACATTTATTTAACAATCCTTTGAAAACGCCCCCAAGTAGTCAATGGTTTTAGCAGAGCTGGGGGTCTCCTTTCCCCCCAGCATCCAAATTGAACGCTTTGCACCGTATTGTGATGTTTTAGTGATAACGACCTATAGGAGAGCAGTAGAGACTTGTGGAGCATGCAGAGGCAGGTGAACAGATGGATATGATAGTAGAGGTGTAATGTTTGAGAAGGTTTGTTGGTATGTCCATGTTTCCAGAAGAACAAAGGAGATGTGTGAAATGCGTGCCCATCTGAGGGTGCTTCTATCACAAAGCTGTTGTTACAGGATGTGTGTGTGTGTGTGTGTGTGGGGGGGAGGGGGGGGGGGGAGTGCGTGTTAACATGCATGTGTGTGTACAGTCGTGGTAAAAGGTTTTGAGAATGACACAAATATACATTTTCACAAAGTCTGCTGCCTCAGTTTGTATGATGGCAATTTGCATACACTCCAGAATGTTATGAAGAGTGATCAGATGAATTGCAATTCATTGCAGAGTCCCTCTGTGTCATGCAAATGAACTGAATCCCCCAAAAACATTTCCACTGCATTTCAGCCCTGCCACAAAAGGACCACCTGACATCATGTCAGTGATTCTCTCGTTAACACAGGTGTGAGTGTTGACGAGGACACGGCTGGAGATCACTCTGTCGTGCTGATTGAGTTCGAATAACAGACTGGAAGCTTCAAAAGGAGGGTGGTGCTTGGAATCATTGTTCTTCCTCTGTCAATCATGGTTACCTGCAAGGAAACACGTGCCGTCATCATTGCTTTGCACAAAAAGGGCTTAACAAGCAAGGATATTGCTGCCAGTAAGATTGCACCTAAATCAACCATTTATCGGATCATCAAGAACTTCAAGGAGAGCGGTTCAATTGTTGTGAAGAAGGCTTCAGAGCCAGGACCGTCTCCTAAAGTTGATTCATCAGCGGGATCGGGAAACCACCAGTACAGAGCTTGCTCAGGAATGGCAGCAGGCAGGTGTGAGTGCATCTGCACACACAGTGAGGCGAAGACTTTTGGAGGATGGCCTGGTGTCAAGAAGGGCAGCAAAGAAGCCACTTCTCTCCAGGAAAAACATCAGGGACAGACTGATATTCTGAAAAAGGTACAGGGTCTGCTGAGGACTGGAGTATTTTCTCTGATGAATCCCCGATTGTTTGGAGCATCCGGAAAAAAACTTGTCCGGAGAAGACAAGGTGAGTGCTACCATCAGTCCTGTGTCATGCCAACAGTAAAGCATCCTGAGACCATTCATGTGTGTGGGGTTGCTTCTCAGCCAAGGGAGTGGGCTCACTCACAATTTTGCCTAAGAACACAGTCATGAATAAAGAATGGTACCAACACATCCTCCGAGATCAACTTCTCCCAACCGTCCAGAAACAGTTTGGTGACGAACAATGCCTTTTCCAGCATGATGGAGCACCTTGCCATAAGGCAAAAGTGATAACTAAGTGGCTCGGGGAACAAAACATCAATATTTTGGGTCCATGGCCAAGAAACTCCCC